>NW_026903091.1:0-31480 GCF_024500385.1 Phyllopteryx taeniolatus
CTCCATGCTGGAAGGGAGAGCTCCATGCTGGAAGGGAGAGCTCCATGCTTGATGCCAGAAGTCCATGCGGGAAGTCGGAGCTCCCTTCCGGGCGTCGGATCAGACGCTTCAGAGCTCCATGCTGGAAGGGAGAGCTCCATGCTTGATGCCAGAGGTCCATGCTTGATGCCAGAGGTCCATGCTTGATGCCAGAGGTACATTGCGGGAAGTCGGAGCTCCCTTCCGGGCGTCGGATCAGACGCTTCAGAGCTCCATGCTGGAAGGGAGATCTCCATGCTGGAAGGGAGAGCTGTCGGAGCTCCCTTCCGGGCGTCGGATCAGACGCTTCAGAGCTCCATGCTGGAAGGGAGAGCTCCATGCTGGAAGGGAGAGCTCCATGCTTGATGCCAGAAGTCCATGCGGGAAGTCGGAGCTCCCTTCCGGGCGTCAGATAAGACGCTTCAGAGCTCCATGCTGGAAGGGAGAGCTCCATGCTGGAAGGGAGAGCTCCATGCTTGATGCCAGAGGTCCATGCTTGATGCCAGAGGTCCATGCAGGAAGTCGGAGCTCCCTTCCGGGCGTCGGATCAGACGCTTCAGAGCTCCATGCTGGAAGGGAGAGCTCCATGCTGGAAGGGAGAGCTCCATGCTGGAAGGGAGAGCTCCATGCTTGATGCCAGAGGTACATTGCGGGAAGTCGGAGCTCCCTTCCGGGCGTCAGATCAGACGCTTCAGAGCTCCATGCTGGAAGGGAGATCTCCATGCTGGAAGGGAGAGCTCCATGCTGGAAGGGAGAGCTCCATGCTTGATGCCAGAAGTCCATGCGGGAAGTCGGAGCTCCCTTCCGGGCGTCGGATCAGACGCTTCAGAGCTCCATGCTGGAAGGGAGAGCTCCATGCTTGATGCCAGAGGTCCATGCTTGATGCCAGAGGTCCATGCGGGAAGTCGGAGCTCCCTTCCGGGCGTCAGATCAGACGCTTCAGAGCTCCATGCTGGAAGGGAGAGCTCCATGCTGGAAGGGAAGGGAGAGCTCCATGCTTGATGCCAGAAGTCCATGCGGGAAGTCGGAGCTCCCTTCCGGGCGTCAGATAAGACGCTTCAGAGCTCCATGCTGGAAGGGAGAGCTCCATGCTGGAAGGGAGAGCTCCATGCTTGATGCCAGAGGTCCATGCTTGATGCCAGAGGTCCATGCAGGAAGTCGGAGCTCCCTTCCGGGCGTCGGATCAGACGCTTCAGAGCTCCATGCTGGAAGGGAGAGCTCCATGCTGGAAGGGAGAGCTGTCGGAGCTCCCTTCCGGCGTCGGATCAGACGCTTCAGAGCTCCATGCTGGAAGGGAGATCTCCATGCTGGAAGGGAGAGCTGTCGGAGCTCCCTTCCGGGCGTCGGATCAGACGCTTCAGAGCTCCATGCTGGAAGGGAGATCTCCATGCTGGAAGGGAGAGCTCCATGCTTGATGCCAGAGGTCCATGCTTGATGCCAGAGGTCCATGCGGGAAGTCGGAGCTCCCTTCCGGGCGTCAGATCAGACGCTTCAGAGCTCCATGCTGGAAGGGAGAGCTCCATGCTGGAAGGGAGAGCTCCATGCTTGATGCCAGAAGTCCATGCGGGAAGTCGGAGCTCCCTTCCGGGCGTCAGATAAGACGCTTCAGAGCTCCATGCTGGAAGGGAGAGCTCCATGCTGGAAGGGAGAGCTCCATGCTTGATGCCAGAGGTCCATGCTTGATGCCAGAGGTCCATGCAGGAAGTCGGAGCTCCCTTCCGGGCGTCGGATCAGACGCTTCAGAGCTCCATGCTGGAAGGGAGAGCTCCATGCTGGAAGGGAGAGCTCCATGCTGGAAGGGAGAGCTCCATGCTTGATGCCAGAGGTACATTGCGGGAAGTCGGAGCTCCCTTCCGGGCGTCAGATCAGACGCTTCAGAGCTCCATGCTGGAAGGGAGATCTCCATGCTGGAAGGGAGAGCTCCATGCTGGAAGGGAGAGCTCCATGCTTGATGCCAGAAGTCCATGCGGGAAGTCGGAGCTCCCTTCCGGGCGTCGGATCAGACGCTTCAGAGCTCCATGCTGGAAGGGAGAGCTCCATGCTTGATGCCAGAGGTCCATGCTTGATGCCAGAGGTCCATGCGGGAAGTCGGAGCTCCCTTCCGGGCGTCAGATCAGACGCTTCAGAGCTCCATGCTGGAAGGGAGAGCTCCATGCTGGAAGGGAGAGCTCCATGCTTGATGCCAGAAGTCCATGCGGGAAGTCGGAGCTCCCTTCCGGGCGTCAGATAAGACGCTTCAGAGCTCCATGCTGGAAGGGAGAGCTCCATGCTGGAAGGGAGAGCTCCATGCTTGATGCCAGAGGTCCATGCTTGATGCCAGAGGTCCATGCAGGAAGTCGGAGCTCCCTTCCGGGCGTCGGATCAGACGCTTCAGAGCTCCATGCTGGAAGGGAGAGCTCCATGCTGGAAGGGAGAGCTCCATGCTGGAAGGGAGAGCTCCATGCTTGATGCCAGAGGTACATTGCGGGAAGTCGGAGCTCCCTTCCGGGCGTCAGATCAGACGCTTCAGAGCTCCATGCTGGAAGGGAGAGCTCCATGCTGGAAGGGAGAGCTCCATGCTTGATGCCAGAAGTCCATGCGGGAAGTCGGAGCTCCCTTCCGGGCGTCAGATAAGACGCTTCAGAGCTCCATGCTGGAAGGGAGAGCTCCATGCTGGAAGGGAGAGCTCCATGCTTGATGCCAGAGGTCCATGCTTGATGCCAGAGGTCCATGCAGGAAGTCGGAGCTCCCTTCCGGGCGTCGGATCAGACGCTTCAGAGCTCCATGCTGGAAGGGAGAGCTCCATGCTGGAAGGGAGAGCTCCATGCTGGAAGGGAGAGCTCCATGCTTGATGCCAGAGGTACATTGCGGGAAGTCGGAGCTCCCTTCTGCTGGAAGGGAGATCTCCATGCTGGAAGGGAGAGCTCCATGCTTGATGCCAGAGGTCCATGCTTGATGCCAGAGGTCCATGCGGGAAGTCGGAGCTCCCTTCCGGGCGTCAGATCAGACGCTTCAGAGCTCCATGCTGGAAGGGAGAGCTCCATGCTGGAAGGGAGAGCTCCATGCTTGATGCCAGAGGTCCATGCTTGATGCCAGAGGTCCATGCAGGAAGTCGGAGCTCCCTTCCGGGCGTCGGATCAGACGCTTCAGAGCTCCATGCTTGATGCCAGAGGTCCATGCTTGATGCCAGAGGTCCATGCTTGATGCCAGAGGTACATTGCGGGAAGTCGGAGCTCCCTACCGGGCGTCAGATCAGACGCTTCAGAGCTCCATGCTGGAAGGGAGATCTCCATGCTGGAAGGGAGAGCTGTCGGAGCTCCCTTCCGGGCGTCGGATCAGACGCTTCAGAGCTCCATGCTGGAAGGGAGATCTCCATGCTGGAAGGGAGAGCTGTCGGAGCTCCCTTCCGGGCGTCGGATCAGACGCTTCAGAGCTCCATGCTGGAAGGGAGATCTCCATGCTGGAAGGGAGAGCTCCATGCTGGAAGGGAGAGCTCCATGCTTGATGCCAGAGGTCCATGCTTGATGCCAGAGGTACATTGCGGGAAGTCGGAGCTCCCTACCGGGCGTCAGATCAGACGCTTCAGAGCTCCATGCTGGAAGGGAGAGCTCCATGCTGGAAGGGAGAGCTGTCGGAGCTCCCTTCCGGCGTCGGATCAGACGCTTCAGAGCTCCATGCTGGAAGGGAGATCTCCATGCTGGAAGGGAGAGCTGTCGGAGCTCCCTTCCGGGCGTCGGATCAGACGCTTCAGAGCTCCATGCTGGAAGGGAGATCTCCATGCTGGAAGGGAGAGCTCCATGCTTGATGCCAGAGGTCCATGCTTGATGCCAGAGGTCCATGCGGGAAGTCGGAGCTCCCTTCCGGGCGTCAGATCAGACGCTTCAGAGCTCCATGCTGGAAGGGAGAGCTCCATGCTGGAAGGGAGAGCTGTCGGAGCTCCCTTCCGGGCGTCGGATCAGACGCTTCAGAGCTCCATGCTGGAAGGGAGATCTCCATGCTGGAAGGGAGAGCTGTCGGAGCTCCCTTCCGGGCATCGGATCAGACGCTTCAGAGCTCCATGCTGGAAGGGAGAGCTCAATGCTGGAAGGGAGCGCTCCATGCTGGAAGGGAGCGCTCCATGCTGGAAGGGAGAGCTCCATGCTTGATGCCAGAGGTCCATGCTTGATGCCAGAGGTCCATGCGGGAAGTCGGAGCTCCCTTCCGGGCGTCGGATCAGACGCTTCAGAGCTCCATGCTGGAAGGGAGAGCTCCATGCTGGAAGGGAGATCTCCATGCTGGAAGGGAGAGCTCCATGCTTGATGCCAGAGGTCCATGCTTGATGCCAGAGGTCCATGCAGGAAGTCGGAGCTCCCTTCCGGGCGTCGGATCAGACGCTTCAGAGCTCCATGCTGGAAGGGAGAGCTCCAAGCTGGAAGGGAGAGCTCCAAGCTGGAAGGGAGAGCTCCATGCTGGAAAGTGATGCTCCTTGCTGGTGCGAGCGACCCAAGTAGTCATCTTCCCATTCAAATGAATGGAGTTTCTACCAGAGGCAGTTTCGCGTGTGAAGTACCGATTTCGGTCGTGTGGGGCGCTGTAGTCATCCCTTCCTCCATACCTCAGTGTGGTGGCTTCGGCTGTCCAAGTCTTTGCCGCTCCATGTCAGATCAGACGCTTCAGAGCTCCATGCTGGAAGGGAGAGCTCCATGCTTGATGCCAGAGGTCCATGCTTGATGCCAGAGGTACATTGCGGGAAGTCGGAGCTCCCTACCGGGCGTCAGATCAGACGCTTCAGAGCTCCATGCTGGAAGGGAGATCTCCATGCTGGAAGGGAGAGCTGTCGGAGCTCCCTTCCGGGCGTCGGATCAGACGCTTCAGAGCTCCATGCTGGAAGGGAGATCTCCATGCTGGAAGGGAGAGCTCCATGCTGGAAGGGAGAGCTCCATGCTTGATGCCAGAGGTCCATGCTTGATGCCAGAGGTACATTGCGGGAAGTCGGAGCTCCCTACCGGGCGTCAGATCAGACGCTTCAGAGCTCCATGCTGGAAGGGAGAGCTCCATGCTGGAAGGGAGAGCTGTCGGAGCTCCCTTCCGGCGTCGGATCAGACGCTTCAGAGCTCCATGCTGGAAGGGAGATCTCCATGCTGGAAGGGAGAGCTGTCGGAGCTCCCTTCCGGGCGTCGGATCAGACGCTTCAGAGCTCCATGCTGGAAGGGAGATCTCCATGCTGGAAGGGAGAGCTCCATGCTTGATGCCAGAGGTCCATGCTTGATGCCAGAGGTCCATGCGGGAAGTCGGAGCTCCCTTCCGGGCGTCAGATCAGACGCTTCAGAGCTCCATGCTGGAAGGGAGAGCTCCATGCTGGAAGGGAGAGCTCCATGCTTGATGCCAGAAGTCCATGCGGGAAGTCGGAGCTCCCTTCCGGGCGTCAGATAAGACGCTTCAGAGCTCCATGCTGGAAGGGAGAGCTCCATGCTGGAAGGGAGAGCTCCATGCTTGATGCCAGAGGTCCATGCTTGATGCCAGAGGTCCATGCGGGAAGTCGGAGCTCCCTTCCGGGCGTCAGATCAGACGCTTCAGAGCTCCATGCTGGAAGGGAGAGCTCCATGCTGGAAGGGAGAGCTCCATGCTTGATGCCAGAAGTCCATGCGGGAAGTCGGAGCTCCCTTCCGGGCGTCAGATAAGACGCTTCAGAGCTCCATGCTGGAAGGGAGAGCTCCATGCTGGAAGGGAGAGCTCCATGCTTGATGCCAGAGGTCCATGCTTGATGCCAGAGGTCCATGCAGGAAGTCGGAGCTCCCTTCCGGGCGTCGGATCAGACGCTTCAGAGCTCCATGCTGGAAGGGAGAGCTCCATGCTGGAAGGGAGAGCTCCATGCTGGAAGGGAGAGCTCCATGCTTGATGCCAGAGGTACATTGCGGGAAGTCGGAGCTCCCTTCTGCTGGAAGGGAGATCTCCATGCTGGAAGGGAGAGCTCCATGCTTGATGCCAGAGGTCCATGCTTGATGCCAGAGGTCCATGCGGGAAGTCGGAGCTCCCTTCCGGGCGTCAGATCAGACGCTTCAGAGCTCCATGCTGGAAGGGAGAGCTCCATGCTGGAAGGGAGAGCTCCATGCTTGATGCCAGAGGTCCATGCTTGATGCCAGAGGTCCATGCAGGAAGTCGGAGCTCCCTTCCGGGCGTCGGATCAGACGCTTCAGAGCTCCATGCTTGATGCCAGAGGTCCATGCTTGATGCCAGAGGTCCATGCTTGATGCCAGAGGTACATTGCGGGAAGTCGGAGCTCCCTACCGGGCGTCAGATCAGACGCTTCAGAGCTCCATGCTGGAAGGGAGATCTCCATGCTGGAAGGGAGAGCTGTCGGAGCTCCCTTCCGGGCGTCGGATCAGACGCTTCAGAGCTCCATGCTGGAAGGGAGATCTCCATGCTGGAAGGGAGAGCTGTCGGAGCTCCCTTCCGGGCGTCGGATCAGACGCTTCAGAGCTCCATGCTGGAAGGGAGATCTCCATGCTGGAAGGGAGAGCTCCATGCTGGAAGGGAGAGCTCCATGCTTGATGCCAGAGGTCCATGCTTGATGCCAGAGGTACATTGCGGGAAGTCGGAGCTCCCTACCGGGCGTCAGATCAGACGCTTCAGAGCTCCATGCTGGAAGGGAGAGCTCCATGCTGGAAGGGAGAGCTGTCGGAGCTCCCTTCCGGCGTCGGATCAGACGCTTCAGAGCTCCATGCTGGAAGGGAGATCTCCATGCTGGAAGGGAGAGCTGTCGGAGCTCCCTTCCGGGCGTCGGATCAGACGCTTCAGAGCTCCATGCTGGAAGGGAGATCTCCATGCTGGAAGGGAGAGCTCCATGCTTGATGCCAGAGGTCCATGCTTGATGCCAGAGGTCCATGCGGGAAGTCGGAGCTCCCTTCCGGGCGTCAGATCAGACGCTTCAGAGCTCCATGCTGGAAGGGAGAGCTCCATGCTGGAAGGGAGAGCTGTCGGAGCTCCCTTCCGGGCGTCGGATCAGACGCTTCAGAGCTCCATGCTGGAAGGGAGATCTCCATGCTGGAAGGGAGAGCTGTCGGAGCTCCCTTCCGGGCATCGGATCAGACGCTTCAGAGCTCCATGCTGGAAGGGAGAGCTCCATGCTGGAAGGGAGCGCTCCATGCTGGAAGGGAGCGCTCCATGCTGGAAGGGAGAGCTCCATGCTTGATGCCAGAGGTCCATGCTTGATGCCAGAGGTCCATGCGGGAAGTCGGAGCTCCCTTCCGGGCGTCGGATCAGACGCTTCAGAGCTCCATGCTGGAAGGGAGAGCTCCATGCTGGAAGGGAGATCTCCATGCTGGAAGGGAGAGCTCCATGCTTGATGCCAGAGGTCCATGCTTGATGCCAGAGGTCCATGCAGGAAGTCGGAGCTCCCTTCCGGGCGTCGGATCAGACGCTTCAGAGCTCCATGCTGGAAGGGAGAGCTCCAAGCTGGAAGGGAGAGCTCCAAGCTGGAAGGGAGAGCTCCATGCTGGAAAGTGATGCTCCTTGCTGGTGCGAGCGACCCAAGTAGTCATCTTCCCATTCAAATGAATGGAGTTTCTACCAGAGGCAGTTTCGCGTGTGAAGTACCGATTTCGGTCGTGTGGGGCGCTGTAGTCATCCCTTCCTCCATACCTCAGTGTGGTGGCTTCGGCTGTCCAAGTCTTTGCCGCTCCATGTCAGATCAGACGCTTCAGAGCTCCATGCTGGAAGGGAGAGCTCCATGCTTGATGCCAGAGGTCCATGCTTGATGCCAGAGGTACATTGCGGGAAGTCGGAGCTCCCTACCGGGCGTCAGATCAGACGCTTCAGAGCTCCATGCTGGAAGGGAGATCTCCATGCTGGAAGGGAGAGCTGTCGGAGCTCCCTTCCGGGCGTCGGATCAGACGCTTCAGAGCTCCATGCTGGAAGGGAGATCTCCATGCTGGAAGGGAGAGCTCCATGCTGGAAGGGAGAGCTCCATGCTTGATGCCAGAGGTCCATGCTTGATGCCAGAGGTACATTGCGGGAAGTCGGAGCTCCCTACCGGGCGTCAGATCAGACGCTTCAGAGCTCCATGCTGGAAGGGAGAGCTCCATGCTGGAAGGGAGAGCTGTCGGAGCTCCCTTCCGGCGTCGGATCAGACGCTTCAGAGCTCCATGCTGGAAGGGAGATCTCCATGCTGGAAGGGAGAGCTGTCGGAGCTCCCTTCCGGGCGTCGGATCAGACGCTTCAGAGCTCCATGCTGGAAGGGAGATCTCCATGCTGGAAGGGAGAGCTCCATGCTTGATGCCAGAGGTCCATGCTTGATGCCAGAGGTCCATGCGGGAAGTCGGAGCTCCCTTCCGGGCGTCAGATCAGACGCTTCAGAGCTCCATGCTGGAAGGGAGAGCTCCATGCTGGAAGGGAGAGCTCCATGCTTGATGCCAGAAGTCCATGCGGGAAGTCGGAGCTCCCTTCCGGGCGTCAGATAAGACGCTTCAGAGCTCCATGCTGGAAGGGAGAGCTCCATGCTGGAAGGGAGAGCTGTCGGAGCTCCCTTCCGGGCGTCGGATCAGACGCTTCAGAGCTCCATGCTGGAAGGGAGATCTCCATGCTGGAAGGGAGAGCTATCGGAGCTCCCTACCGGGCGTCAGATCAGACGCTTCAGAGCTCCATGCTGGAAGGGAGATCTCCATGCTGGAAGGGAGAGCTCCATGCTGGAAGGGAGAGCTCCATGCTTGATGCCAGAGGTCCATGCTTGATGCCAGAGGTCCATGCTTGATGCCAGAGGTACATTGCGGGAAGTCGGAGCTCCCTTCCGGGCGTCGGATCAGACGCTTCAGAGCTCCATGCTTGATGCCAGAGGTCCATGCTTGATGCCAGAGGTCCATGCTTGATGCCAGAGGTACATTGCGGGAAGTCGGAGCTCCCTACCGGGCGTCAGATCAGACGCTTCAGAGCTCCATGCTGGAAGGGAGATCTCCATGCTGGAAGGGAGAGCTGTCGGAGCTCCCTTCCGGGCGTCGGATCAGACGCTTCAGAGCTCCATGCTGGAAGGGAGATCTCCATGCTGGAAGGGAGAGCTGTCGGAGCTCCCTTCCGGGCGTCGGATCAGACGCTTCAGAGCTCCATGCTGGAAGGGAGATCTCCATGCTGGAAGGGAGAGCTCCATGCTGGAAGGGAGAGCTCCATGCTTGATGCCAGAGGTCCATGCTTGATGCCAGAGGTACATTGCGGGAAGTCGGAGCTCCCTACCGGGCGTCAGATCAGACGCTTCAGAGCTCCATGCTGGAAGGGAGAGCTCCATGCTGGAAGGGAGAGCTGTCGGAGCTCCCTTCCGGCGTCGGATCAGACGCTTCAGAGCTCCATGCTGGAAGGGAGATCTCCATGCTGGAAGGGAGAGCTGTCGGAGCTCCCTTCCGGGCGTCGGATCAGACGCTTCAGAGCTCCATGCTGGAAGGGAGATCTCCATGCTGGAAGGGAGAGCTCCATGCTGGAAGGGAGAGCTCCATGCTTGATGCCAGAGGTCCATGCTTGATGCCAGAGGTACATTGCGGGAAGTCGGAGCTCCCTACCGGGCGTCAGATCAGACGCTTCAGAGCTCCATGCTGGAAGGGAGAGCTCCATGCTGGAAGGGAGAGCTGTCGGAGCTCCCTTCCGGCGTCGGATCAGACGCTTCAGAGCTCCATGCTGGAAGGGAGATCTCCATGCTGGAAGGGAGAGCTGTCGGAGCTCCCTTCCGGGCGTCGGATCAGACGCTTCAGAGCTCCATGCTGGAAGGGAGAGCTCCATGCTGGAAGGGAGAGCTCCATGCTTGATGCCAGAAGTCCATGCGGGAAGTCGGAGCTCCCTTCCGGGCGTCAGATAAGACGCTTCAGAGCTCCATGCTGGAAGGGAGAGCTCCATGCTGGAAGGGAGAGCTCCATGCTTGATGCCAGAGGTCCATGCTTGATGCCAGAGGTCCATGCAGGAAGTCGGAGCTCCCTTCCGGGCGTCGGATCAGACGCTTCAGAGCTCCATGCTGGAAGGGAGAGCTCCATGCTGGAAGGGAGAGCTCCATGCTGGAAGGGAGAGCTCCATGCTTGATGCCAGAGGTACATTGCGGGAAGTCGGAGCTCCCTTCCGGGCGTCAGATCAGACGCTTCAGAGCTCCATGCTGGAAGGGAGATCTCCATGCTGGAAGGGAGAGCTCCATGCTGGAAGGGAGAGCTCCATGCTTGATGCCAGAAGTCCATGCGGGAAGTCGGAGCTCCCTTCCGGGCGTCGGATCAGACGCTTCAGAGCTCCATGCTGGAAGGGAGAGCTCCATGCTTGATGCCAGAGGTCCATGCTTGATGCCAGAGGTCCATGCGGGAAGTCGGAGCTCCCTTCCGGGCGTCAGATCAGACGCTTCAGAGCTCCATGCTGGAAGGGAGAGCTCCATGCTGGAAGGGAGAGCTCCATGCTTGATGCCAGAAGTCCATGCGGGAAGTCGGAGCTCCCTTCCGGGCGTCAGATAAGACGCTTCAGAGCTCCATGCTGGAAGGGAGAGCTCCATGCTGGAAGGGAGAGCTCCATGCTTGATGCCAGAGGTCCATGCTTGATGCCAGAGGTCCATGCAGGAAGTCGGAGCTCCCTTCCGGGCGTCGGATCAGACGCTTCAGAGCTCCATGCTGGAAGGGAGAGCTCCATGCTGGAAGGGAGAGCTCCATGCTGGAAGGGAGAGCTCCATGCTTGATGCCAGAGGTACATTGCGGGAAGTCGGAGCTCCCTTCCGGGCGTCAGATCAGACGCTTCAGAGCTCCATGCTGGAAGGGAGAGCTCCATGCTGGAAGGGAGAGCTCCATGCTTGATGCCAGAGGTCCATGCTTGATGCCAGAGGTCCATGCAGGAAGTCGGAGCTCCCTTCCGGGCGTCGGATCAGACGCTTCAGAGCTCCATGCTGGAAGGGAGAGCTCCATGCTGGAAGGGAGAGCTCCATGCTGGAAGGGAGAGCTCCATGCTTGATGCCAGAGGTACATTGCGGGAAGTCGGAGCTCCCTTCCGGGCGTCAGATCAGACGCTTCAGAGCTCCATGCTGGAAGGGAGATCTCCATGCTGGAAGGGAGAGCTCCATGCTGGAAGGGAGAGCTCCATGCTTGATGCCAGAAGTCCATGCGGGAAGTCGGAGCTCCCTTCCGGGCGTCGGATCAGACGCTTCAGAGCTCCATGCTGGAAGGGAGAGCTCCATGCTTGATGCCAGAGGTCCATGCTTGATGCCAGAGGTCCATGCTTGATGCCAGAGGTACATTGCGGGAAGTCGGAGCTCCCTTCCGGGCGTCGGATCAGACGCTTCAGAGCTCCATGCTGGAAGGGAGATCTCCATGCTGGAAGGGAGAGCTGTCGGAGCTCCCTTCCGGGCGTCGGATCAGACGCTTCAGAGCTCCATGCTGGAAGGGAGAGCTCCATGCTGGAAGGGAGAGCTCCATGCTTGATGCCAGAAGTCCATGCGGGAAGTCGGAGCTCCCTTCCGGGCGTCAGATAAGACGCTTCAGAGCTCCATGCTGGAAGGGAGAGCTCCATGCTGGAAGGGAGAGCTCCATGCTTGATGCCAGAGGTCCATGCTTGATGCCAGAGGTCCATGCAGGAAGTCGGAGCTCCCTTCCGGGCGTCGGATCAGACGCTTCAGAGCTCCATGCTTGATGCCAGAGGTCCATGCTTGATGCCAGAGGTCCATGCTTGATGCCAGAGGTACATTGCGGGAAGTCGGAGCTCCCTACCGGGCGTCAGATCAGACGCTTCAGAGCTCCATGCTGGAAGGGAGATCTCCATGCTGGAAGGGAGAGCTGTCGGAGCTCCCTTCCGGGCGTCGGATCAGACGCTTCAGAGCTCCATGCTGGAAGGGAGATCTCCATGCTGGAAGGGAGAGCTGTCGGAGCTCCCTTCCGGGCGTCGGATCAGACGCTTCAGAGCTCCATGCTGGAAGGGAGATCTCCATGCTGGAAGGGAGAGCTCCATGCTGGAAGGGAGAGCTCCATGCTTGATGCCAGAGGTCCATGCTTGATGCCAGAGGTACATTGCGGGAAGTCGGAGCTCCCTACCGGGCGTCAGATCAGACGCTTCAGAGCTCCATGCTGGAAGGGAGAGCTCCATGCTGGAAGGGAGAGCTGTCGGAGCTCCCTTCCGGCGTCGGATCAGACGCTTCAGAGCTCCATGCTGGAAGGGAGATCTCCATGCTGGAAGGGAGAGCTGTCGGAGCTCCCTTCCGGGCGTCGGATCAGACGCTTCAGAGCTCCATGCTGGAAGGGAGATCTCCATGCTGGAAGGGAGAGCTCCATGCTTGATGCCAGAGGTCCATGCTTGATGCCAGAGGTCCATGCGGGAAGTCGGAGCTCCCTTCCGGGCGTCAGATCAGACGCTTCAGAGCTCCATGCTGGAAGGGAGAGCTCCATGCTGGAAGGGAGAGCTGTCGGAGCTCCCTTCCGGGCGTCGGATCAGACGCTTCAGAGCTCCATGCTGGAAGGGAGATCTCCATGCTGGAAGGGAGAGCTGTCGGAGCTCCCTTCCGGGCATCGGATCAGACGCTTCAGAGCTCCATGCTGGAAGGGAGAGCTCAATGCTGGAAGGGAGCGCTCCATGCTGGAAGGGAGCGCTCCATGCTGGAAGGGAGAGCTCCATGCTTGATGCCAGAGGTCCATGCTTGATGCCAGAGGTCCATGCGGGAAGTCGGAGCTCCCTTCCGGGCGTCGGATCAGACGCTTCAGAGCTCCATGCTGGAAGGGAGAGCTCCATGCTGGAAGGGAGATCTCCATGCTGGAAGGGAGAGCTCCATGCTTGATGCCAGAGGTCCATGCTTGATGCCAGAGGTCCATGCAGGAAGTCGGAGCTCCCTTCCGGGCGTCGGATCAGACGCTTCAGAGCTCCATGCTGGAAGGGAGAGCTCCAAGCTGGAAGGGAGAGCTCCAAGCTGGAAGGGAGAGCTCCATGCTGGAAAGTGATGCTCCTTGCTGGTGCGAGCGACCCAAGTAGTCATCTTCCCATTCAAATGAATGGAGTTTCTACCAGAGGCAGTTTCGCGTGTGAAGTACCGATTTCGGTCGTGTGGGGCGCTGTAGTCATCCCTTCCTCCATACCTCAGTGTGGTGGCTTCGGCTGTCCAAGTCTTTGCCGCTCCATGTCAGATCAGACGCTTCAGAGCTCCATGCTGGAAGGGAGAGCTCCATGCTTGATGCCAGAGGTCCATGCTTGATGCCAGAGGTACATTGCGGGAAGTCGGAGCTCCCTACCGGGCGTCAGATCAGACGCTTCAGAGCTCCATGCTGGAAGGGAGATCTCCATGCTGGAAGGGAGAGCTGTCGGAGCTCCCTTCCGGGCGTCGGATCAGACGCTTCAGAGCTCCATGCTGGAAGGGAGATCTCCATGCTGGAAGGGAGAGCTCCATGCTGGAAGGGAGAGCTCCATGCTTGATGCCAGAGGTCCATGCTTGATGCCAGAGGTACATTGCGGGAAGTCGGAGCTCCCTACCGGGCGTCAGATCAGACGCTTCAGAGCTCCATGCTGGAAGGGAGAGCTCCATGCTGGAAGGGAGAGCTGTCGGAGCTCCCTTCCGGCGTCGGATCAGACGCTTCAGAGCTCCATGCTGGAAGGGAGATCTCCATGCTGGAAGGGAGAGCTGTCGGAGCTCCCTTCCGGGCGTCGGATCAGACGCTTCAGAGCTCCATGCTGGAAGGGAGATCTCCATGCTGGAAGGGAGAGCTCCATGCTTGATGCCAGAGGTCCATGCTTGATGCCAGAGGTCCATGCGGGAAGTCGGAGCTCCCTTCCGGGCGTCAGATCAGACGCTTCAGAGCTCCATGCTGGAAGGGAGAGCTCCATGCTGGAAGGGAGAGCTCCATGCTTGATGCCAGAAGTCCATGCGGGAAGTCGGAGCTCCCTTCCGGGCGTCAGATAAGACGCTTCAGAGCTCCATGCTGGAAGGGAGAGCTCCATGCTGGAAGGGAGAGCTCCATGCTTGATGCCAGAGGTCCATGCTTGATGCCAGAGGTCCATGCGGGAAGTCGGAGCTCCCTTCCGGGCGTCAGATCAGACGCTTCAGAGCTCCATGCTGGAAGGGAGAGCTCCATGCTGGAAGGGAGAGCTCCATGCTTGATGCCAGAAGTCCATGCGGGAAGTCGGAGCTCCCTTCCGGGCGTCAGATAAGACGCTTCAGAGCTCCATGCTGGAAGGGAGAGCTCCATGCTGGAAGGGAGAGCTCCATGCTTGATGCCAGAGGTCCATGCTTGATGCCAGAGGTCCATGCAGGAAGTCGGAGCTCCCTTCCGGGCGTCGGATCAGACGCTTCAGAGCTCCATGCTGGAAGGGAGAGCTCCATGCTGGAAGGGAGAGCTCCATGCTGGAAGGGAGAGCTCCATGCTTGATGCCAGAGGTACATTGCGGGAAGTCGGAGCTCCCTTCTGCTGGAAGGGAGATCTCCATGCTGGAAGGGAGAGCTCCATGCTTGATGCCAGAGGTCCATGCTTGATGCCAGAGGTCCATGCGGGAAGTCGGAGCTCCCTTCCGGGCGTCAGATCAGACGCTTCAGAGCTCCATGCTGGAAGGGAGAGCTCCATGCTGGAAGGGAGAGCTCCATGCTTGATGCCAGAGGTCCATGCTTGATGCCAGAGGTCCATGCAGGAAGTCGGAGCTCCCTTCCGGGCGTCGGATCAGACGCTTCAGAGCTCCATGCTTGATGCCAGAGGTCCATGCTTGATGCCAGAGGTCCATGCTTGATGCCAGAGGTACATTGCGGGAAGTCGGAGCTCCCTACCGGGCGTCAGATCAGACGCTTCAGAGCTCCATGCTGGAAGGGAGATCTCCATGCTGGAAGGGAGAGCTGTCGGAGCTCCCTTCCGGGCGTCGGATCAGACGCTTCAGAGCTCCATGCTGGAAGGGAGATCTCCATGCTGGAAGGGAGAGCTGTCGGAGCTCCCTTCCGGGCGTCGGATCAGACGCTTCAGAGCTCCATGCTGGAAGGGAGATCTCCATGCTGGAAGGGAGAGCTCCATGCTGGAAGGGAGAGCTCCATGCTTGATGCCAGAGGTCCATGCTTGATGCCAGAGGTACATTGCGGGAAGTCGGAGCTCCCTACCGGGCGTCAGATCAGACGCTTCAGAGCTCCATGCTGGAAGGGAGAGCTCCATGCTGGAAGGGAGAGCTGTCGGAGCTCCCTTCCGGCGTCGGATCAGACGCTTCAGAGCTCCATGCTGGAAGGGAGATCTCCATGCTGGAAGGGAGAGCTGTCGGAGCTCCCTTCCGGGCGTCGGATCAGACGCTTCAGAGCTCCATGCTGGAAGGGAGATCTCCATGCTGGAAGGGAGAGCTCCATGCTTGATGCCAGAGGTCCATGCTTGATGCCAGAGGTCCATGCGGGAAGTCGGAGCTCCCTTCCGGGCGTCAGATCAGACGCTTCAGAGCTCCATGCTGGAAGGGAGAGCTCCATGCTGGAAGGGAGAGCTGTCGGAGCTCCCTTCCGGGCGTCGGATCAGACGCTTCAGAGCTCCATGCTGGAAGGGAGATCTCCATGCTGGAAGGGAGAGCTGTCGGAGCTCCCTTCCGGGCATCGGATCAGACGCTTCAGAGCTCCATGCTGGAAGGGAGAGCTCAATGCTGGAAGGGAGCGCTCCATGCTGGAAGGGAGCGCTCCATGCTGGAAGGGAGAGCTCCATGCTTGATGCCAGAGGTCCATGCTTGATGCCAGAGGTCCATGCGGGAAGTCGGAGCTCCCTTCCGGGCGTCGGATCAGACGCTTCAGAGCTCCATGCTGGAAGGGAGAGCTCCATGCTGGAAGGGAGATCTCCATGCTGGAAGGGAGAGCTCCATGCTTGATGCCAGAGGTCCATGCTTGATGCCAGAGGTCCATGCAGGAAGTCGGAGCTCCCTTCCGGGCGTCGGATCAGACGCTTCAGAGCTCCATGCTGGAAGGGAGAGCTCCAAGCTGGAAGGGAGAGCTCCAAGCTGGAAGGGAGAGCTCCATGCTGGAAAGTGATGCTCCTTGCTGGTGCGAGCGACCCAAGTAGTCATCTTCCCATTCAAATGAATGGAGTTTCTACCAGAGGCAGTTTCGCGTGTGAAGTACCGATTTCGGTCGTGTGGGGCGCTGTAGTCATCCCTTCCTCCATACCTCAGTGTGGTGGCTTCGGCTGTCCAAGTCTTTGCCGCTCCATGTCAGATCAGACGCTTCAGAGCTCCATGCTGGAAGGGAGAGCTCCATGCTTGATGCCAGAGGTCCATGCTTGATGCCAGAGGTACATTGCGGGAAGTCGGAGCTCCCTACCGGGCGTCAGATCAGACGCTTCAGAGCTCCATGCTGGAAGGGAGATCTCCATGCTGGAAGGGAGAGCTGTCGGAGCTCCCTTCCGGGCGTCGGATCAGACGCTTCAGAGCTCCATGCTGGAAGGGAGATCTCCATGCTGGAAGGGAGAGCTCCATGCTGGAAGGGAGAGCTCCATGCTTGATGCCAGAGGTCCATGCTTGATGCCAGAGGTACATTGCGGGAAGTCGGAGCTCCCTACCGGGCGTCAGATCAGACGCTTCAGAGCTCCATGCTGGAAGGGAGAGCTCCATGCTGGAAGGGAGAGCTGTCGGAGCTCCCTTCCGGCGTCGGATCAGACGCTTCAGAGCTCCATGCTGGAAGGGAGATCTCCATGCTGGAAGGGAGAGCTGTCGGAGCTCCCTTCCGGGCGTCGGATCAGACGCTTCAGAGCTCCATGCTGGAAGGGAGATCTCCATGCTGGAAGGGAGAGCTCCATGCTTGATGCCAGAGGTCCATGCTTGATGCCAGAGGTCCATGCGGGAAGTCGGAGCTCCCTTCCGGGCGTCAGATCAGACGCTTCAGAGCTCCATGCTGGAAGGGAGAGCTCCATGCTGGAAGGGAGAGCTCCATGCTTGATGCCAGAAGTCCATGCGGGAAGTCGGAGCTCCCTTCCGGGCGTCAGATAAGACGCTTCAGAGCTCCATGCTGGAAGGGAGAGCTCCATGCTGGAAGGGAGAGCTGTCGGAGCTCCCTTCCGGGCGTCGGATCAGACGCTTCAGAGCTCCATGCTGGAAGGGAGATCTCCATGCTGGAAGGGAGAGCTATCGGAGCTCCCTACCGGGCGTCAGATCAGACGCTTCAGAGCTCCATGCTGGAAGGGAGATCTCCATGCTGGAAGGGAGAGCTCCATGCTGGAAGGGAGAGCTCCATGCTTGATGCCAGAGGTCCATGCTTGATGCCAGAGGTCCATGCTTGATGCCAGAGGTACATTGCGGGAAGTCGGAGCTCCCTTCCGGGCGTCGGATCAGACGCTTCAGAGCTCCATGCTTGATGCCAGAGGTCCATGCTTGATGCCAGAGGTCCATGCTTGATGCCAGAGGTACATTGCGGGAAGTCGGAGCTCCCTACCGGGCGTCAGATCAGACGCTTCAGAGCTCCATGCTGGAAGGGAGATCTCCATGCTGGAAGGGAGAGCTGTCGGAGCTCCCTTCCGGGCGTCGGATCAGACGCTTCAGAGCTCCATGCTGGAAGGGAGATCTCCATGCTGGAAGGGAGAGCTGTCGGAGCTCCCTTCCGGGCGTCGGATCAGACGCTTCAGAGCTCCATGCTGGAAGGGAGATCTCCATGCTGGAAGGGAGAGCTCCATGCTGGAAGGGAGAGCTCCATGCTTGATGCCAGAGGTCCATGCTTGATGCCAGAGGTACATTGCGGGAAGTCGGAGCTCCCTACCGGGCGTCAGATCAGACGCTTCAGAGCTCCATGCTGGAAGGGAGAGCTCCATGCTGGAAGGGAGAGCTGTCGGAGCTCCCTTCCGGCGTCGGATCAGACGCTTCAGAGCTCCATGCTGGAAGGGAGATCTCCATGCTGGAAGGGAGAGCTGTCGGAGCTCCCTTCCGGGCGTCGGATCAGACGCTTCAGAGCTCCATGCTGGAAGGGAGATCTCCATGCTGGAAGGGAGAGCTCCATGCTGGAAGGGAGAGCTCCATGCTTGATGCCAGAGGTCCATGCTTGATGCCAGAGGTACATTGCGGGAAGTCGGAGCTCCCTACCGGGCGTCAGATCAGACGCTTCAGAGCTCCATGCTGGAAGGGAGAGCTCCATGCTGGAAGGGAGAGCTGTCGGAGCTCCCTTCCGGCGTCGGATCAGACGCTTCAGAGCTCCATGCTGGAAGGGAGATCTCCATGCTGGAAGGGAGAGCTGTCGGAGCTCCCTTCCGGGCGTCGGATCAGACGCTTCAGAGCTCCATGCTGGAAGGGAGAGCTCCATGCTGGAAGGGAGAGCTCCATGCTTGATGCCAGAAGTCCATGCGGGAAGTCGGAGCTCCCTTCCGGGCGTCAGATAAGACGCTTCAGAGCTCCATGCTGGAAGGGAGAGCTCCATGCTGGAAGGGAGAGCTCCATGCTTGATGCCAGAGGTCCATGCTTGATGCCAGAGGTCCATGCAGGAAGTCGGAGCTCCCTTCCGGGCGTCGGATCAGACGCTTCAGAGCTCCATGCTGGAAGGGAGAGCTCCATGCTGGAAGGGAGAGCTCCATGCTGGAAGGGAGAGCTCCATGCTTGATGCCAGAGGTACATTGCGGGAAGTCGGAGCTCCCTTCCGGGCGTCAGATCAGACGCTTCAGAGCTCCATGCTGGAAGGGAGATCTCCATGCTGGAAGGGAGAGCTCCATGCTGGAAGGGAGAGCTCCATGCTTGATGCCAGAAGTCCATGCGGGAAGTCGGAGCTCCCTTCCGGGCGTCGGATCAGACGCTTCAGAGCTCCATGCTGGAAGGGAGAGCTCCATGCTTGATGCCAGAGGTCCATGCTTGATGCCAGAGGTCCATGCGGGAAGTCGGAGCTCCCTTCCGGGCGTCAGATCAGACGCTTCAGAGCTCCATGCTGGAAGGGAGAGCTCCATGCTGGAAGGGAGAGCTCCATGCTTGATGCCAGAAGTCCATGCGGGAAGTCGGAGCTCCCTTCCGGGCGTCAGATAAGACGCTTCAGAGCTCCATGCTGGAAGGGAGAGCTCCATGCTGGAAGGGAGAGCTCCATGCTTGATGCCAGAGGTCCATGCTTGATGCCAGAGGTCCATGCAGGAAGTCGGAGCTCCCTTCCGGGCGTCGGATCAGACGCTTCAGAGCTCCATGCTGGAAGGGAGAGCTCCATGCTGGAAGGGAGAGCTCCATGCTGGAAGGGAGAGCTCCATGCTTGATGCCAGAGGTACATTGCGGGAAGTCGGAGCTCCCTTCCGGGCGTCAGATCAGACGCTTCAGAGCTCCATGCTGGAAGGGAGAGCTCCATGCTGGAAGGGAGAGCTCCATGCTTGATGCCAGAGGTCCATGCTTGATGCCAGAGGTCCATGCAGGAAGTCGGAGCTCCCTTCCGGGCGTCGGATCAGACGCTTCAGAGCTCCATGCTGGAAGGGAGAGCTCCATGCTGGAAGGGAGAGCTCCATGCTGGAAGGGAGAGCTCCATGCTTGATGCCAGAGGTACATTGCGGGAAGTCGGAGCTCCCTTCCGGGCGTCAGATCAGACGCTTCAGAGCTCCATGCTGGAAGGGAGATCTCCATGCTGGAAGGGAGAGCTCCATGCTGGAAGGGAGAGCTCCATGCTTGATGCCAGAAGTCCATGCGGGAAGTCGGAGCTCCCTTCCGGGCGTCGGATCAGACGCTTCAGAGCTCCATGCTGGAAGGGAGAGCTCCATGCTTGATGCCAGAGGTCCATGCTTGATGCCAGAGGTCCATGCTTGATGCCAGAGGTACATTGCGGGAAGTCGGAGCTCCCTTCCGGGCGTCGGATCAGACGCTTCAGAGCTCCATGCTGGAAGGGAGATCTCCATGCTGGAAGGGAGAGCTGTCGGAGCTCCCTTCCGGGCGTCGGATCAGACGCTTCAGAGCTCCATGCTGGAAGGGAGAGCTCCATGCTGGAAGGGAGAGCTCCATGCTTGATGCCAGAAGTCCATGCGGGAAGTCGGAGCTCCCTTCCGGGCGTCAGATAAGACGCTTCAGAGCTCCATGCTGGAAGGGAGAGCTCCATGCTGGAAGGGAGAGCTCCATGCTTGATGCCAGAGGTCCATGCTTGATGCCAGAGGTCCATGCAGGAAGTCGGAGCTCCCTTCCGGGCGTCGGATCAGACGCTTCAGAGCTCCATGCTGGAAGGGAGAGCTCCATGCTGGAAGGGAGAGCTCCATGCTGGAAGGGAGAGCTCCATGCTTGATGCCAGAGGTACATTGCGGGAAGTCGGAGCTCCCTTCCGGGCGTCAGATCAGACGCTTCAGAGCTCCATGCTGGAAGGGAGATCTCCATGCTGGAAGGGAGAGCTCCATGCTGGAAGGGAGAGCTCCATGCTTGATGCCAGAAGTCCATGCGGGAAGTCGGAGCTCCCTTCCGGGCGTCGGATCAGACGCTTCAGAGCTCCATGCTGGAAGGGAGAGCTCCATGCTTGATGCCAGAGGTCCATGCTTGATGCCAGAGGTACATTGCGGGAAGTCGGAGCTCCCTACCGGGCGTCAGATCAGACGCTTCAGAGCTCCATGCTGGAAGGGAGATCTCCATGCTGGAAGGGAGAGCTGTCGGAGCTCCCTTCCGGGCGTCGGATCAGACGCTTCAGAGCTCCATGCTGGAAGGGAGAGCTCCATGCTTGATGCCAGAGGTCCATGCTTGATGCCAGAGGTCCATGCTTGATGCCAGAGGTACATTGCGGGAAGTCGGAGCTCCCTTCCGGGCGTCGGATCAGACGCTTCAGAGCTCCATGCTGGAAGGGAGATCTCCATGCTGGAAGGGAGAGCTGTCGGAGCTCCCTTCCGGGCGTCGGATCAGACGCTTCAGAGCTCCATGCTGGAAGGGAGAGCTCCATGCTGGAAGGGAGAGCTCCATGCTTGATGCCAGAAGTCCATGCGGGAAGTCGGAGCTCCCTTCCGGGCGTCAGATAAGACGCTTCAGAGCTCCATGCTGGAAGGGAGAGCTCCATGCTGGAAGGGAGAGCTCCATGCTTGATGCCAGAGGTCCATGCTTGATGCCAGAGGTCCATGCAGGAAGTCGGAGCTCCCTTCCGGGCGTCGGATCAGACGCTTCAGAGCTCCATGCTGGAAGGGAGAGCTCCATGCTGGAAGGGAGAGCTCCATGCTGGAAGGGAGAGCTCCATGCTTGATGCCAGAGGTACATTGCGGGAAGTCGGAGCTCCCTTCCGGGCGTCAGATCAGACGCTTCAGAGCTCCATGCTGGAAGGGAGATCTCCATGCTGGAAGGGAGAGCTCCATGCTGGAAGGGAGAGCTCCATGCTTGATGCCAGAAGTCCATGCGGGAAGTCGGAGCTCCCTTCCGGGCGTCGGATCAGACGCTTCAGAGCTCCATGCTGGAAGGGAGAGCTCCATGCTTGATGCCAGAGGTCCATGCTTGATGCCAGAGGTCCATGCTTGATGCCAGAGGTACATTGCGGGAAGTCGGAGCTCCCTTCCGGGCGTCGGATCAGACGCTTCAGAGCTCCATGCTGGAAGGGAGATCTCCATGCTGGAAGGGAGAGCTGTCGGAGCTCCCTTCCGGGCGTCGGATCAGACGCTTCAGAGCTCCATGCTGGAAGGGAGAGCTCCATGCTGGAAGGGAGAGCTCCATGCTTGATGCCAGAAGTCCATGCGGGAAGTCGGAGCTCCCTTCCGGGCGTCAGATAAGACGCTTCAGAGCTCCATGCTGGAAGGGAGAGCTCCATGCTGGAAGGGAGAGCTCCATGCTTGATGCCAGAGGTCCATGCTTGATGCCAGAGGTCCATGCAGGAAGTCGGAGCTCCCTTCCGGGCGTCGGATCAGACGCTTCAGAGCTCCATGCTGGAAGGGAGAGCTCCATGCTGGAAGGGAGAGCTCCATGCTGGAAGGGAGAGCTCCATGCTTGATGCCAGAGGTACATTGCGGGAAGTCGGAGCTCCCTTCCGGGCGTCAGATCAGACGCTTCAGAGCTCCATGCTGGAAGGGAGATCTCCATGCTGGAAGGGAGAGCTCCATGCTGGAAGGGAGAGCTCCATGCTTGATGCCAGAAGTCCATGCGGGAAGTCGGAGCTCCCTTCCGGGCGTCGGATCAGACGCTTCAGAGCTCCATGCTGGAAGGGAGAGCTCCATGCTTGATGCCAGAGGTCCATGCTTGATGCCAGAGGTACATTGCGGGAAGTCGGAGCTCCCTACCGGGCGTCAGATCAGACGCTTCAGAGCTCCATGCTGGAAGGGAGATCTCCATGCTGGAAGGGAGAGCTGTCGGAGCTCCCTTCCGGGCGTCGGATCAGACGCTTCAGAGCTCCATGCTGGAAGGGAGAGCTCCATGCTTGATGCCAGAGGTCCATGCTTGATGCCAGAGGTCCATGCTTGATGCCAGAGGTACATTGCGGGAAGTCGGAGCTCCCTTCCGGGCGTCGGATCAGACGCTTCAGAGCTCCATGCTGGAAGGGAGATCTCCATGCTGGAAGGGAGAGCTGTCGGAGCTCCCTTCCGGGCGTCGGATCAGACGCTTCAGAGCTCCATGCTGGAAGGGAGAGCTCCATGCTGGAAGGGAGAGCTCCATGCTTGATGCCAGAAGTCCATGCGGGAAGTCGGAGCTCCCTTCCGGGCGTCAGATAAGACGCTTCAGAGCTCCATGCTGGAAGGGAGAGCTCCATGCTGGAAGGGAGAGCTCCATGCTTGATGCCAGAGGTCCATGCTTGATGCCAGAGGTCCATGCAGGAAGTCGGAGCTCCCTTCCGGGCGTCGGATCAGACGCTTCAGAGCTCCATGCTGGAAGGGAGAGCTCCATGCTGGAAGGGAGAGCTCCATGCTGGAAGGGAGAGCTCCATGCTTGATGCCAGAGGTACATTGCGGGAAGTCGGAGCTCCCTTCCGGGCGTCAGATCAGACGCTTCAGAGCTCCATGCTGGAAGGGAGATCTCCATGCTGGAAGGGAGAGCTCCATGCTGGAAGGGAGAGCTCCATGCTTGATGCCAGAAGTCCATGCGGGAAGTCGGAGCTCCCTTCCGGGCGTCGGATCAGACGCTTCAGAGCTCCATGCTGGAAGGGAGAGCTCCATGCTTGATGCCAGAGGTCCATGCTTGATGCCAGAGGTCCATGCTTGATGCCAGAGGTACATTGCGGGAAGTCGGAGCTCCCTTCCGGGCGTCGGATCAGACGCTTCAGAGCTCCATGCTGGAAGGGAGATCTCCATGCTGGAAGGGAGAGCTGTCGGAGCTCCCTTCCGGGCGTCGGATCAGACGCTTCAGAGCTCCATGCTGGAAGGGAGAGCTCCATGCTGGAAGGGAGAGCTCCATGCTTGATGCCAGAAGTCCATGCGGGAAGTCGGAGCTCCCTTCCGGGCGTCAGATAAGACGCTTCAGAGCTCCATGCTGGAAGGGAGAGCTCCATGCTGGAAGGGAGAGCTCCATGCTTGATGCCAGAGGTCCATGCTTGATGCCAGAGGTCCATGCAGGAAGTCGGAGCTCCCTTCCGGGCGTCGGATCAGACGCTTCAGAGCTCCATGCTGGAAGGGAGAGCTCCATGCTGGAAGGGAGAGCTCCATGCTGGAAGGGAGAGCTCCATGCTTGATGCCAGAGGTACATTGCGGGAAGTCGGAGCTCCCTTCCGGGCGTCAGATCAGACGCTTCAGAGCTCCATGCTGGAAGGGAGATCTCCATGCTGGAAGGGAGAGCTCCATGCTGGAAGGGAGAGCTCCATGCTTGATGCCAGAAGTCCATGCGGGAAGTCGGAGCTCCCTTCCGGGCGTCGGATCAGACGCTTCAGAGCTCCATGCTGGAAGGGAGAGCTCCATGCTTGATGCCAGAGGTCCATGCTTGATGCCAGAGGTCCATGCGGGAAGTCGGAGCTCCCTTCCGGGCGTCAGATCAGACGCTTCAGAGCTCCATGCTGGAAGGGAGAGCTCCATGCTGGAAGGGAGAGCTCCATGCTTGATGCCAGAAGTCCATGCGGGAAGTCGGAGCTCCCTTCCGGGCGTCAGATAAGACGCTTCAGAGCTCCATGCTGGAAGGGAGAGCTCCATGCTGGAAGGGAGAGCTCCATGCTTGATGCCAGAGGTCCATGCTTGATGCCAGAGGTCCATGCAGGAAGTCGGAGCTCCCTTCCGGGCGTCGGATCAGACGCTTCAGAGCTCCATGCTGGAAGGGAGAGCTCCATGCTGGAAGGGAGAGCTGTCGGAGCTCCCTTCCGGCGTCGGATCAGACGCTTCAGAGCTCCATGCTGGAAGGGAGATCTCCATGCTGGAAGGGAGAGCTGTCGGAGCTCCCTTCCGGGCGTCGGATCAGACGCTTCAGAGCTCCATGCTGGAAGGGAGATCTCCATGCTGGAAGGGAGAGCTCCATGCTTGATGCCAGAGGTCCATGCTTGATGCCAGAGGTCCATGCGGGAAGTCGGAGCTCCCTTCCGGGCGTCAGATCAGACGCTTCAGAGCTCCATGCTGGAAGGGAGAGCTCCATGCTGGAAGGGAGAGCTCCATGCTTGATGCCAGAAGTCCATGCGGGAAGTCGGAGCTCCCTTCCGGGCGTCAGATAAGACGCTTCAGAGCTCCATGCTGGAAGGGAGAGCTCCATGCTGGAAGGGAGAGCTCCATGCTTGATGCCAGAGGTCCATGCTTGATGCCAGAGGTCCATGCAGGAAGTCGGAGCTCCCTTCCGGGCGTCGGATCAGACGCTTCAGAGCTCCATGCTGGAAGGGAGAGCTCCATGCTGGAAGGGAGAGCTCCATGCTGGAAGGGAGAGCTCCATGCTTGATGCCAGAGGTACATTGCGGGAAGTCGGAGCTCCCTTCCGGGCGTCAGATCAGACGCTTCAGAGCTCCATGCTGGAAGGGAGATCTCCATGCTGGAAGGGAGAGCTCCATGCTGGAAGGGAGAGCTCCATGCTTGATGCCAGAAGTCCATGCGGGAAGTCGGAGCTCCCTTCCGGGCGTCGGATCAGACGCTTCAGAGCTCCATGCTGGAAGGGAGAGCTCCATGCTTGATGCCAGAGGTCCATGCTTGATGCCAGAGGTCCATGCGGGAAGTCGGAGCTCCCTTCCGGGCGTCAGATCAGACGCTTCAGAGCTCCATGCTGGAAGGGAGAGCTCCATGCTGGAAGGGAGAGCTCCATGCTTGATGCCAGAAGTCCATGCGGGAAGTCGGAGCTCCCTTCCGGGCGTCAGATAAGACGCTTCAGAGCTCCATGCTGGAAGGGAGAGCTCCATGCTGGAAGGGAGAGCTCCATGCTTGATGCCAGAGGTCCATGCTTGATGCCAGAGGTCCATGCAGGAAGTCGGAGCTCCCTTCCGGGCGTCGGATCAGACGCTTCAGAGCTCCATGCTGGAAGGGAGAGCTCCATGCTGGAAGGGAGAGCTCCATGCTGGAAGGGAGAGCTCCATGCTTGATGCCAGAGGTACATTGCGGGAAGTCGGAGCTCCCTTCCGGGCGTCAGATCAGACGCTTCAGAGCTCCATGCTGGAAGGGAGAGCTCCATGCTGGAAGGGAGAGCTCCATGCTTGATGCCAGAAGTCCATGCGGGAAGTCGGAGCTCCCTTCCGGGCGTCAGATAAGACGCTTCAGAGCTCCATGCTGGAAGGGAGAGCTCCATGCTGGAAGGGAGAGCTCCATGCTTGATGCCAGAGGTCCATGCTTGATGCCAGAGGTCCATGCAGGAAGTCGGAGCTCCCTTCCGGGCGTCGGATCAGACGCTTCAGAGCTCCATGCTGGAAGGGAGAGCTCCATGCTGGAAGGGAGAGCTCCATGCTGGAAGGGAGAGCTCCATGCTTGATGCCAGAGGTACATTGCGGGAAGTCGGAGCTCCCTTCTGCTGGAAGGGAGATCTCCATGCTGGAAGGGAGAGCTCCATGCTTGATGCCAGAGGTCCATGCTTGATGCCAGAGGTCCATGCGGGAAGTCGGAGCTCCCTTCCGGGCGTCAGATCAGACGCTTCAGAGCTCCATGCTGGAAGGGAGAGCTCCATGCTGGAAGGGAGAGCTCCATGCTTGATGCCAGAGGTCCATGCTTGATGCCAGAGGTCCATGCAGGAAGTCGGAGCTCCCTTCCGGGCGTCGGATCAGACGCTTCAGAGCTCCATGCTTGATGCCAGAGGTCCATGCTTGATGCCAGAGGTCCATGCTTGATGCCAGAGGTACATTGCGGGAAGTCGGAGCTCCCTACCGGGCGTCAGATCAGACGCTTCAGAGCTCCATGCTGGAAGGGAGATCTCCATGCTGGAAGGGAGAGCTGTCGGAGCTCCCTTCCGGGCGTCGGATCAGACGCTTCAGAGCTCCATGCTGGAAGGGAGATCTCCATGCTGGAAGGGAGAGCTGTCGGAGCTCCCTTCCGGGCGTCGGATCAGACGCTTCAGAGCTCCATGCTGGAAGGGAGATCTCCATGCTGGAAGGGAGAGCTCCATGCTGGAAGGGAGAGCTCCATGCTTGATGCCAGAGGTCCATGCTTGATGCCAGAGGTACATTGCGGGAAGTCGGAGCTCCCTACCGGGCGTCAGATCAGACGCTTCAGAGCTCCATGCTGGAAGGGAGAGCTCCATGCTGGAAGGGAGAGCTGTCGGAGCTCCCTTCCGGCGTCGGATCAGACGCTTCAGAGCTCCATGCTGGAAGGGAGATCTCCATGCTGGAAGGGAGAGCTGTCGGAGCTCCCTTCCGGGCGTCGGATCAGACGCTTCAGAGCTCCATGCTGGAAGGGAGATCTCCATGCTGGAAGGGAGAGCTCCATGCTTGATGCCAGAGGTCCATGCTTGATGCCAGAGGTCCATGCGGGAAGTCGGAGCTCCCTTCCGGGCGTCAGATCAGACGCTTCAGAGCTCCATGCTGGAAGGGAGAGCTCCATGCTGGAAGGGAGAGCTGTCGGAGCTCCCTTCCGGGCGTCGGATCAGACGCTTCAGAGCTCCATGCTGGAAGGGAGATCTCCATGCTGGAAGGGAGAGCTGTCGGAGCTCCCTTCCGGGCATCGGATCAGACGCTTCAGAGCTCCATGCTGGAAGGGAGAGCTCAATGCTGGAAGGGAGCGCTCCATGCTGGAAGGGAGCGCTCCATGCTGGAAGGGAGAGCTCCATGCTTGATGCCAGAGGTCCATGCTTGATGCCAGAGGTCCATGCGGGAAGTCGGAGCTCCCTTCCGGGCGTCGGATCAGACGCTTCAGAGCTCCATGCTGGAAGGGAGAGCTCCATGCTGGAAGGGAGATCTCCATGCTGGAAGGGAGAGCTCCATGCTTGATGCCAGAGGTCCATGCTTGATGCCAGAGGTCCATGCAGGAAGTCGGAGCTCCCTTCCGGGCGTCGGATCAGACGCTTCAGAGCTCCATGCTGGAAGGGAGAGCTCCAAGCTGGAAGGGAGAGCTCCAAGCTGGAAGGGAGAGCTCCATGCTGGAAAGTGATGCTCCTTGCTGGTGCGAGCGACCCAAGTAGTCATCTTCCCATTCAAATGAATGGAGTTTCTACCAGAGGCAGTTTCGCGTGTGAAGTACCGATTTCGGTCGTGTGGGGCGCTGTAGTCATCCCTTCCTCCATACCTCAGTGTGGTGGCTTCGGCTGTCCAAGTCTTTGCCGCTCCATGTCAGATCAGACGCTTCAGAGCTCCATGCTGGAAGGGAGAGCTCCATGCTTGATGCCAGAGGTCCATGCTTGATGCCAGAGGTACATTGCGGGAAGTCGGAGCTCCCTACCGGGCGTCAGATCAGACGCTTCAGAGCTCCATGCTGGAAGGGAGATCTCCATGCTGGAAGGGAGAGCTGTCGGAGCTCCCTTCCGGGCGTCGGATCAGACGCTTCAGAGCTCCATGCTGGAAGGGAGATCTCCATGCTGGAAGGGAGAGCTCCATGCTGGAAGGGAGAGCTCCATGCTTGATGCCAGAGGTCCATGCTTGATGCCAGAGGTACATTGCGGGAAGTCGGAGCTCCCTACCGGGCGTCAGATCAGACGCTTCAGAGCTCCATGCTGGAAGGGAGAGCTCCATGCTGGAAGGGAGAGCTGTCGGAGCTCCCTTCCGGCGTCGGATCAGACGCTTCAGAGCTCCATGCTGGAAGGGAGATCTCCATGCTGGAAGGGAGAGCTGTCGGAGCTCCCTTCCGGGCGTCGGATCAGACGCTTCAGAGCTCCATGCTGGAAGGGAGATCTCCATGCTGGAAGGGAGAGCTCCATGCTTGATGCCAGAGGTCCATGCTTGATGCCAGAGGTCCATGCGGGAAGTCGGAGCTCCCTTCCGGGCGTCAGATCAGACGCTTCAGAGCTCCATGCTGGAAGGGAGAGCTCCATGCTGGAAGGGAGAGCTCCATGCTTGATGCCAGAAGTCCATGCGGGAAGTCGGAGCTCCCTTCCGGGCGTCAGATAAGACGCTTCAGAGCTCCATGCTGGAAGGGAGAGCTCCATGCTGGAAGGGAGAGCTCCATGCTTGATGCCAGAGGTCCATGCTTGATGCCAGAGGTCCATGCGGGAAGTCGGAGCTCCCTTCCGGGCGTCAGATCAGACGCTTCAGAGCTCCATGCTGGAAGGGAGAGCTCCATGCTGGAAGGGAGAGCTCCATGCTTGATGCCAGAAGTCCATGCGGGAAGTCGGAGCTCCCTTCCGGGCGTCAGATAAGACGCTTCAGAGCTCCATGCTGGAAGGGAGAGCTCCATGCTGGAAGGGAGAGCTCCATGCTTGATGCCAGAGGTCCATGCTTGATGCCAGAGGTCCATGCAGGAAGTCGGAGCTCCCTTCCGGGCGTCGGATCAGACGCTTCAGAGCTCCATGCTGGAAGGGAGAGCTCCATGCTGGAAGGGAGAGCTCCATGCTGGAAGGGAGAGCTCCATGCTTGATGCCAGAGGTACATTGCGGGAAGTCGGAGCTCCCTTCTGCTGGAAGGGAGATCTCCATGCTGGAAGGGAGAGCTCCATGCTTGATGCCAGAGGTCCATGCTTGATGCCAGAGGTCCATGCGGGAAGTCGGAGCTCCCTTCCGGGCGTCAGATCAGACGCTTCAGAGCTCCATGCTGGAAGGGAGAGCTCCATGCTGGAAGGGAGAGCTCCATGCTTGATGCCAGAGGTCCATGCTTGATGCCAGAGGTCCATGCAGGAAGTCGGAGCTCCCTTCCGGGCGTCGGATCAGACGCTTCAGAGCTCCATGCTTGATGCCAGAGGTCCATGCTTGATGCCAGAGGTCCATGCTTGATGCCAGAGGTACATTGCGGGAAGTCGGAGCTCCCTACCGGGCGTCAGATCAGACGCTTCAGAGCTCCATGCTGGAAGGGAGATCTCCATGCTGGAAGGGAGAGCTGTCGGAGCTCCCTTCCGGGCGTCGGATCAGACGCTTCAGAGCTCCATGCTGGAAGGGAGATCTCCATGCTGGAAGGGAGAGCTGTCGGAGCTCCCTTCCGGGCGTCGGATCAGACGCTTCAGAGCTCCATGCTGGAAGGGAGATCTCCATGCTGGAAGGGAGAGCTCCATGCTGGAAGGGAGAGCTCCATGCTTGATGCCAGAGGTCCATGCTTGATGCCAGAGGTACATTGCGGGAAGTCGGAGCTCCCTACCGGGCGTCAGATCAGACGCTTCAGAGCTCCATGCTGGAAGGGAGAGCTCCATGCTGGAAGGGAGAGCTGTCGGAGCTCCCTTCCGGCGTCGGATCAGACGCTTCAGAGCTCCATGCTGGAAGGGAGATCTCCATGCTGGAAGGGAGAGCTGTCGGAGCTCCCTTCCGGGCGTCGGATCAGACGCTTCAGAGCTCCATGCTGGAAGGGAGATCTCCATGCTGGAAGGGAGAGCTCCATGCTTGATGCCAGAGGTCCATGCTTGATGCCAGAGGTCCATGCGGGAAGTCGGAGCTCCCTTCCGGGCGTCAGATCAGACGCTTCAGAGCTCCATGCTGGAAGGGAGAGCTCCATGCTGGAAGGGAGAGCTGTCGGAGCTCCCTTCCGGGCGTCGGATCAGACGCTTCAGAGCTCCATGCTGGAAGGGAGATCTCCATGCTGGAAGGGAGAGCTGTCGGAGCTCCCTTCCGGGCATCGGATCAGACGCTTCAGAGCTCCATGCTGGAAGGGAGAGCTCAATGCTGGAAGGGAGCGCTCCATGCTGGAAGGGAGCGCTCCATGCTGGAAGGGAGAGCTCCATGCTTGATGCCAGAGGTCCATGCTTGATGCCAGAGGTCCATGCGGGAAGTCGGAGCTCCCTTCCGGGCGTCGGATCAGACGCTTCAGAGCTCCATGCTGGAAGGGAGAGCTCCATGCTGGAAGGGAGATCTCCATGCTGGAAGGGAGAGCTCCATGCTTGATGCCAGAGGTCCATGCTTGATGCCAGAGGTCCATGCAGGAAGTCGGAGCTCCCTTCCGGGCGTCGGATCAGACGCTTCAGAGCTCCATGCTGGAAGGGAGAGCTCCAAGCTGGAAGGGAGAGCTCCAAGCTGGAAGGGAGAGCTCCATGCTGGAAAGTGATGCTCCTTGCTGGTGCGAGCGACCCAAGTAGTCATCTTCCCATTCAAATGAATGGAGTTTCTACCAGAGGCAGTTTCGCGTGTGAAGTACCGATTTCGGTCGTGTGGGGCGCTGTAGTCATCCCTTCCTCCATACCTCAGTGTGGTGGCTTCGGCTGTCCAAGTCTTTGCCGCTCCATGTCAGATCAGACGCTTCAGAGCTCCATGCTGGAAGGGAGAGCTCCATGCTTGATGCCAGAGGTCCATGCTTGATGCCAGAGGTACATTGCGGGAAGTCGGAGCTCCCTACCGGGCGTCAGATCAGACGCTTCAGAGCTCCATGCTGGAAGGGAGATCTCCATGCTGGAAGGGAGAGCTGTCGGAGCTCCCTTCCGGGCGTCGGATCAGACGCTTCAGAGCTCCATGCTGGAAGGGAGATCTCCATGCTGGAAGGGAGAGCTCCATGCTGGAAGGGAGAGCTCCATGCTTGATGCCAGAGGTCCATGCTTGATGCCAGAGGTACATTGCGGGAAGTCGGAGCTCCCTACCGGGCGTCAGATCAGACGCTTCAGAGCTCCATGCTGGAAGGGAGAGCTCCATGCTGGAAGGGAGAGCTGTCGGAGCTCCCTTCCGGCGTCGGATCAGACGCTTCAGAGCTCCATGCTGGAAGGGAGATCTCCATGCTGGAAGGGAGAGCTGTCGGAGCTCCCTTCCGGGCGTCGGATCAGACGCTTCAGAGCTCCATGCTGGAAGGGAGATCTCCATGCTGGAAGGGAGAGCTCCATGCTTGATGCCAGAGGTCCATGCTTGATGCCAGAGGTCCATGCGGGAAGTCGGAGCTCCCTTCCGGGCGTCAGATCAGACGCTTCAGAGCTCCATGCTGGAAGGGAGAGCTCCATGCTGGAAGGGAGAGCTCCATGCTTGATGCCAGAAGTCCATGCGGGAAGTCGGAGCTCCCTTCCGGGCGTCAGATAAGACGCTTCAGAGCTCCATGCTGGAAGGGAGAGCTCCATGCTGGAAGGGAGAGCTGTCGGAGCTCCCTTCCGGGCGTCGGATCAGACGCTTCAGAGCTCCATGCTGGAAGGGAGATCTCCATGCTGGAAGGGAGAGCTATCGGAGCTCCCTACCGGGCGTCAGATCAGACGCTTCAGAGCTCCATGCTGGAAGGGAGATCTCCATGCTGGAAGGGAGAGCTCCATGCTGGAAGGGAGAGCTCCATGCTTGATGCCAGAGG
>NW_026903092.1:0-30719 GCF_024500385.1 Phyllopteryx taeniolatus
CGAAACCGAGAGCTTTGACGCTCGCCGTTCGGCCCCACGACCTCCGATAGGCTTGGAAGAGGCCTCCCCTGAAAGCTGGATTCCCACCGATCGTTTGTTTCAAATCTTAGCCCACTAGCTCAAAAGCAAGCGCTAAAAAGTCCTGCCAAAATCACAAAGGTCGTCATGTTACAATTTAGTCAAAGGCCTACTACTGGAGCGAAACCGAGAGCTTTGACGCTCGCCGTTCGGCCCCACGACCTCCGAGAGGCTTGGAAGAGGCCTCCCCTGAAAGCTGGATTCCCACCGATCGTTTGTTTCAAATCTTAGCCCACTAGCTCAAAAGCAAGCGCTAAAAAGTCCTGCCAAAATCACAAAGGTCGTCATGTTACAATTTAGTCAAAGGCCTACTACTGGAGCGAAACCGAGTAGCTTTGACGCTCGCCGTTCGGCCCCACGACCTCCGAGAGGCTTGGAAGAGGCCTCCCCTGAAAGCTGGATTCCCACCGATCGTTTGTTTCAAATCTTAGCCCACTAGCTCAAAAGCAAGCGCTAAAAAGTCCTGCCAAAATCACAAAGGTCGTCATGTTACAATTTAGTCAAAGGCCTACTACTGGAGCGAAACCGAGAGCTTTGACGCTCGCCGTTCGGCCCCACAACCTCCGAGAGGCTTGGAAGAGGCCTCCCCTGAAAGCTGGATTCCCACCGATCGTTTGTTTCAAATCTTAGCCCACTAGCTCAAAAGCAAGCGCTAAAAAGTCCTGCCAAAATCACAAAGGTCGTCATGTTACAATTTAGTCAAAGGCCTACTACTGGAGCGAAACCGAGAGCTTTGACGCTCGCCGTTCGGCCCCACGACCTCCGAGAGGCTTGGAAGAGGCCTCCCCTGAAAGCTGGATTCCCACCGATCGTTTGTTTCAAATCTTAGCCCACTAGCTCAAAAGCAAGCGCTAAAAAGTCCTGCCAAAATCACAAACGGTCGTCATGTTACAATTTAGTCAAAGGCCTACTACTGGAGCGAAACCGAGAGCTTTGACGCTCGCCGTTCGGCCCCACGACCTCCGATAGGCTTGGAAGAGGCCTCCCCTGAAAGCTGGATTCCCACCGATCGTTTGTTTCAAATCTTAGCCCACTAGCTCAAAAGCAAGCGCTAAAAAGTCCTGCCAAAATCACATCGGTCGTCATGTTACAATTTAGTCAAAGGCCTACTACTGGAGCGAAACCGAGAGCTTTGACGCTCGCCGTTCGGCCCCACAACCTCCGAGAGGCTTGGAAGAGGCCTCCCCTGAAAGCTGGATTCCCACCGATCGTTTGTTTCAAATCTTAGCCCACTAGCTCAAAAGGAAGCGCTAAAAAGTCCTGCCAAAATCACAAAGGTCGTCATGTTACAATTTAGTCAAAGGCCTACTACTGGAGCGAAACCGAGAGCTTTGACGCTCGCCGTTCGGCCCCACGACCTCCGAGAGGCTTGGAAGAGGCCTCCCCTGAAAGCTGGATTCCCACCGATCGTTTGTTTCAAATCTTAGCCCACTAGCTCAAAAGCAAGCGCTAAAAAGTCCTGCCAAAATCACAAAGGTCGTCATGTTACAATTTAGTCAAAGGCCTACTACTGGAGCGAAACCGAGAGCTTTGACGCTCGCCGTTCGGCCCCACAACCTCCGAGAGGCTTGGAAGAGGCCTCCCCTGAAAGCTGGATTCCCACCGATCGTTTGTTTCAAATCTTAGCCCACTAGCTCAAAAGCAAGCGCTAAAAAGTCCTGCCAAAATCACAAAGGTCGTCATGTTACAATTTAGTCAAAGGCCTACTACTGGAGCGAAACCGAGAGCTTTGACGCTCGCCGTTCGGCCCCACGACCTCCGATAGGCTTGGAAGAGGCCTCCCCTGAAAGCTGGATTCCCACCGATCGTTTGTTTCAAATCTTAGCCCACTAGCTCAAAAGCAAGCGCTAAAAAGTCCTGCCAAAATCACATCGGTCGTCATGTTACAATTTAGTCAAAGGCCTACTACTGGAGCGAAACCGAGAGCTTTGACGCTCGCCGTTCGGCCCCACGACCTCCGAGAGGCTTGGAAGAGGCCTCCCCTGAAAGCTGGATTCCCACCGATCGTTTGTTTCAAATCTTAGCCCACTAGCTCAAAAGGAAGCGCTAAAAAGTCCTGCCAAAATCACAAAGGTCGTCATGTTACAATTTAGTCAAAGGCCTACTACTGGAGCGAAACCGAGTAGCTTTGACGCTCGCCGTTCGGCCCCACAACCTCCGAGAGGCTTGGAAGAGGCCTCCCCTGAAAGCTGGATTCCCACCGATCGTTTGTTTCAAATCTTAGCCCACTAGCTCAAAAGCAAGCGCTAAAAAGTCCTGCCAAAATCACAAAGGTCGTCATGTTACAATTTAGTCAAAGGCCTACTACTGGAGCGAAACCGAGAGCTTTGACGCTCGCCGTTCGGCCCCACGACCTCCGAGAGGCTTGGAAGAGGCCTCCCCTGAAAGCTGGATTCCCACCGATCGTTTGTTTCAAATCTTAGCCCACTAGCTCAAAAGCAAGCGCTAAAAAGTCCTGCCAAAATCACAAAGGTCGTCATGTTACAATTTAGTCAAAGGCCTACTACTGGAGCGAAACCGAGAGCTTTGACGCTCGCCGTTCGGCCCCACGACCTCCGATAGGCTTGGAAGAGGCCTCCCCTGAAAGCTGGATTCCCACCGATCGTTTGTTTCAAATCTTAGCCCACTAGCTCAAAAGCAAGCGCTAAAAAGTCCTGCCAAAATCACATAGGTCGTCATGTTACAATTTAGTCAAAGGCCTACTACTGGAGCGAAACCGAGAGCTTTGACGCTCGCCGTTCGGCCCCACGACCTCCGAGAGGCTTGGAAGAGGCCTCCCCTGAAAGCTGGATTCCCACCGATCGTTTGTTTCAAATCTTAGCCCACTAGCTCAAAAGGAAGCGCTAAAAAGTCCTGCCAAAATCACAAAGGTCGTCATGTTACAATTTAGTCAAAGGCCTACTACTGGAGCGAAACCGAGAGCTTTGACGCTCGCCGTTCGGCCCCACAACCTCCGAGAGGCTTGGAAGAGGCCTCCCCTGAAAGCTGGATTCCCACCGATCGTTTGTTTCAAATCTTAGCCCACTAGCTCAAAAGCAAGCGCTAAAAAGTCCTGCCAAAATCACAAACGGTCGTCATGTTACAATTTAGTCAAAGGCCTACTACTGGAGCGAAACCGAGTAGCTTTGACGCTCGCCGTTCGGCCCCACAACCTCCGAGAGGCTTGGAAGAGGCCTCCCCTGAAAGCTGGATTCCCACCGATCGTTTGTTTCAAATCTTAGCCCACTAGCTCAAAAGCAAGCGCTAAAAAGTCCTGCCAAAATCACAAAGGTCGTCATGTTACAATTTAGTCAAAGGCCTACTACTGGAGCGAAACCGAGAGCTTTGACGCTCGCCGTTCGGCCCCACGACCTCCGATAGGCTTGGAAGAGGCCTCCCCTGAAAGCTGGATTCCCACCGATCGTTTGTTTCAAATCTTAGCCCACTAGCTCAAAAGCAAGCGCTAAAAAGTCCTGCCAAAATCACATCGGTCGTCATGTTACAATTTAGTCAAAGGCCTACTACTGGAGCGAAACCGAGAGCTTTGACGCTCGCCGTTCGGCCCCACGACCTCCGAGAGGCTTGGAAGAGGCCTCCCCTGAAAGCTGGATTCCCACCGATCGTTTGTTTCAAATCTTAGCCCACTAGCTCAAAAGGAAGCGCTAAAAAGTCCTGCCAAAATCACAAAGGTCGTCATGTTACAATTTAGTCAAAGGCCTACTACTGGAGCGAAACCGAGTAGCTTTGACGCTCGCCGTTCGGCCCCACAACCTCCGAGAGGCTTGGAAGAGGCCTCCCCTGAAAGCTGGATTCCCACCGATCGTTTGTTTCAAATCTTAGCCCACTAGCTCAAAAGCAAGCGCTAAAAAGTCCTGCCAAAATCACAAAGGTCGTCATGTTACAATTTAGTCAAAGGCCTACTACTGGAGCGAAACCGAGAGCTTTGACGCTCGCCGTTCGGCCCCACGACCTCCGAGAGGCTTGGAAGAGGCCTCCCCTGAAAGCTGGATTCCCACCGATCGTTTGTTTCAAATCTTAGCCCACTAGCTCAAAAGCAAGCGCTAAAAAGTCCTGCCAAAATCACATAGGTCGTCATGTTACAATTTAGTCAAAGGCCTACTACTGGAGCGAAACCGAGTAGCTTTGACGCTCGCCGTTCGGCCCCACAACCTCCGAGAGGCTTGGAAGAGGCCTCCCCTGAAAGCTGGATTCCCACCGATCGTTTGTTTCAAATCTTAGCCCACTAGCTCAAAAGCAAGCGCTAAAAAGTCCTGCCAAAATCACAAAGGTCGTCATGTTACAATTTAGTCAAAGGCCTACTACTGGAGCGAAACCGAGAGCTTTGACGCTCGCCGTTCGGCCCCACGACCTCCGATAGGCTTGGAAGAGGCCTCCCCTGAAAGCTGGATTCCCACCGATCGTTTGTTTCAAATCTTAGCCCACTAGCTCAAAAGCAAGCGCTAAAAAGTCCTGCCAAAATCACAAAGGTCGTCATGTTACAATTTAGTCAAAGGCCTACTACTGGAGCGAAACCGAGTAGCTTTGACGCTCGCCGTTCGGCCCCACGACCTCCGAGAGGCTTGGAAGAGGCCTCCCCTGAAAGCTGGATTCCCACCGATCGTTTGTTTCAAATCGTAGCCCACTAGCTCAAAAGGAAGCGCTAAAAAGTCCTGCCAAAATCACAAAGGTCGTCATGTTACAATTTAGTCAAAGGCCTACTACTGGAGCGAAACCGAGTAGCTTTGACGCTCGCCGTTCGGCCCCACAACCTCCGAGAGGCTTGGAAGAGGCCTCCCCTGAAAGCTGGATTCCCACCGATCGTTTGTTTCAAATCTTAGCCCACTAGCTCAAAAGGAAGCGCTAAAAAGTCCTGCCAAAATCACAAAGGTCGTCATGTTACAATTTAGTCAAAGGCCTACTACTGGAGCGAAACCGAGTAGCTTTGACGCTCGCCGTTCGGCCCCACAACCTCCGAGAGGCTTGGAAGAGGCCTCCCCTGAAAGCTGGATTCCCACCGATCGTTTGTTTCAAATCTTAGCCCACTAGCTCAAAAGCAAGCGCTAAAAAGTCCTGCCAAAATCACAAAGGTCGTCATGTTACAATTTAGTCAAAGGCCTACTACTGGAGCGAAACCGAGTAGCTTTGACGCTCGCCGTTCGGCCCCACAACCTCCGAGAGGCTTGGAAGAGGCCTCCCCTGAAAGCTGGATTCCCACCGATCGTTTGTTTCAAATCTTAGCCCACTAGCTCAAAAGCAAGCGCTAAAAAGTCCTGCCAAAATCACAAAGGTCGTCATGTTACAATTTAGTCAAAGGCCTACTACTGGAGCGAAACCGAGAGCTTTGACGCTCGCCGTTCGGCCCCACGACCTCCGATAGGCTTGGAAGAGGCCTCCCCTGAAAGCTGGATTCCCACCGATCGTTTGTTTCAAATCTTAGCCCACTAGCTCAAAAGCAAGCGCTAAAAAGTCCTGCCAAAATCACATCGGTCGTCATGTTACAATTTAGTCAAAGGCCTACTACTGGAGCGAAACCGAGAGCTTTGACGCTCGCCGTTCGGCCCCACGACCTCCGAGAGGCTTGGAAGAGGCCTCCCCTGAAAGCTGGATTCCCACCGATCGTTTGTTTCAAATCTTAGCCCACTAGCTCAAAAGGAAGCGCTAAAAAGTCCTGCCAAAATCACAAAGGTCGTCATGTTACAATTTAGTCAAAGGCCTACTACTGGAGCGAAACCGAGTAGCTTTGACGCTCGCCGTTCGGCCCCACAACCTCCGAGAGGCTTGGAAGAGGCCTCCCCTGAAAGCTGGATTCCCACCGATCGTTTGTTTCAAATCTTAGCCCACTAGCTCAAAAGCAAGCGCTAAAAAGTCCTGCCAAAATCACAAAGGTCGTCATGTTACAATTTAGTCAAAGGCCTACTACTGGAGCGAAACCGAGAGCTTTGACGCTCGCCGTTCGGCCCCACAACCTCCGAGAGGCTTGGAAGAGGCCTCCCCTGAAAGCTGGATTCCCACCGATCGTTTGTTTCAAATCTTAGCCCACTAGCTCAAAAGGAAGCGCTAAAAAGTCCTGCCAAAATCACAAAGGTCGTCATGTTACAATTTAGTCAAAGGCCTACTACTGGAGCGAAACCGAGAGCTTTGACGCTCGCCGTTCGGCCCCACAACCTCCGAGAGGCTTGGAAGAGGCCTCCCCTGAAAGCTGGATTCCCACCGATCGTTTGTTTCAAATCTTAGCCCACTAGCTCAAAAGCAAGCGCTAAAAAGTCCTGCCAAAATCACAAAGGTCGTCATGTTACAATTTAGTCAAAGGCCTACTACTGGAGCGAAACCGAGTAGCTTTGACGCTCGCCGTTCGGCCCCACAACCTCCGAGAGGCTTGGAAGAGGCCTCCCCTGAAAGCTGGATTCCCACCGATCGTTTGTTTCAAATCTTAGCCCACTAGCTCAAAAGCAAGCGCTAAAAAGTCCTGCCAAAATCACAAAGGTCGTCATGTTACAATTTAGTCAAAGGCCTACTACTGGAGCGAAACCGAGAGCTTTGACGCTCGCCGTTCGGCCCCACGACCTCCGATAGGCTTGGAAGAGGCCTCCCCTGAAAGCTGGATTCCCACCGATCGTTTGTTTCAAATCTTAGCCCACTAGCTCAAAAGCAAGCGCTAAAAAGTCCTGCCAAAATCACAAAGGTCGTCATGTTACAATTTAGTCAAAGGCCTACTACTGGAGCGAAACCGAGAGCTTTGACGCTCGCCGTTCGGCCCCACGACCTCCGAGAGGCTTGGAAGAGGCCTCCCCTGAAAGCTGGATTCCCACCGATCGTTTGTTTCAAATCTTAGCCCACTAGCTCAAAAGCAAGCGCTAAAAAGTCCTGCCAAAATCACAAAGGTCGTCATGTTACAATTTAGTCAAAGGCCTACTACTGGAGCGAAACCGAGTAGCTTTGACGCTCGCCGTTCGGCCCCACAACCTCCGAGAGGCTTGGAAGAGGCCTCCCCTGAAAGCTGGATTCCCACCGATCGTTTGTTTCAAATCTTAGCCCACTAGCTCAAAAGCAAGCGCTAAAAAGTCCTGCCAAAATCACAAAGGTCGTCATGTTACAATTTAGTCAAAGGCCTACTACTGGAGCGAAACCGAGAGCTTTGACGCTCGCCGTTCGGCCCCACGACCTCCGATAGGCTTGGAAGAGGCCTCCCCTGAAAGCTGGATTCCCACCGATCGTTTGTTTCAAATCTTAGCCCACTAGCTCAAAAGCAAGCGCTAAAAAGTCCTGCCAAAATCACATAGGTCGTCATGTTACAATTTAGTCAAAGGCCTACTACTGGAGCGAAACCGAGTGCTTTGACGCTCGCCGTTCGGCCCCACAACCTCCGAGAGGCTTGGAAGAGGCCTCCCCTGAAAGCTGGATTCCCACCGATCGTTTGTTTCAAATCTTAGCCCACTAGCTCAAAAGGAAGCGCTAAAAAGTCCTGCCAAAATCACAAAGGTCGTCATGTTACAATTTAGTCAAAGGCCTACTACTGGAGCGAAACCGAGAGCTTTGACGCTCGCCGTTCGGCCCCACAACCTCCGAGAGGCTTGGAAGAGGCCTCCCCTGAAAGCTGGATTCCCACCGATCGTTTGTTTCAAATCTTAGCCCACTAGCTCAAAAGCAAGCGCTAAAAAGTCCTGCCAAAATCACAAAGGTCGTCATGTTACAATTTAGTCAAAGGCCTACTACTGGAGCGAAACCGAGTAGCTTTGACGCTCGCCGTTCGGCCCCACGACCTCCGAGAGGCTTGGAAGAGGCCTCCCCTGAAAGCTGGATTCCCACCGATCGTTTGTTTCAAATCTTAGCCCACTAGCTCAAAAGCAAGCGCTAAAAAGTCCTGCCAAAATCACAAAGGTCGTCATGTTACAATTTAGTCAAAGGCCTACTACTGGAGCGAAACCGAGAGCTTTGACGCTCGCCGTTCGGCCCCACGACCTCCGAGAGGCTTGGAAGAGGCCTCCCCTGAAAGCTGGATTCCCACCGATCGTTTGTTTCAAATCTTAGCCCACTAGCTCAAAAGCAAGCGCTAAAAAGTCCTGCCAAAATCACATCGGTCGTCATGTTACAATTTAGTCAAAGGCCTACTACTGGAGCGAAACCGAGAGCTTTGACGCTCGCCGTTCGGCCCCACGACCTCCGAGAGGCTTGGAAGAGGCCTCCCCTGAAAGCTGGATTCCCACCGATCGTTTGTTTCAAATCTTAGCCCACTAGCTCAAAAGGAAGCGCTAAAAAGTCCTGCCAAAATCACAAAGGTCGTCATGTTACAATTTAGTCAAAGGCCTACTACTGGAGCGAAACCGAGTACTTTGACGCTCGCCGTTCGGCCCCACAACCTCCGAGAGGCTTGGAAGAGGCCTCCCCTGAAAGCTGGATTCCCACCGATCGTTTGTTTCAAATCTTAGCCCACTAGCTCAAAAGGAAGCGCTAAAAAGTCCTGCCAAAATCACAAAGGTCGTCATGTTACAATTTAGTCAAAGGCCTACTACTGGAGCGAAACCGAGTACTTTGACGCTCGCCGTTCGGCCCCACAACCTCCGAGAGGCTTGGAAGAGGCCTCCCCTGAAAGCTGGATTCCCACCGATCGTTTGTTTCAAATCTTAGCCCACTAGCTCAAAAGCAAGCGCTAAAAAGTCCTGCCAAAATCACAAAGGTCGTCATGTTACAATTTAGTCAAAGGCCTACTACTGGAGCGAAACCGAGAGCTTTGACGCTCGCCGTTCGGCCCCACGACCTCCGAGAGGCTTGGAAGAGGCCTCCCCTGAAAGCTGGATTCCCACCGATCGTTTGTTTCAAATCTTAGCCCACTAGCTCAAAAGCAAGCGCTAAAAAGTCCTGCCAAAATCACAAAGGTCGTCATGTTACAATTTAGTCAAAGGCCTACTACTGGAGCGAAACCGAGAGCTTTGACGCTCGCCGTTCGGCCCCACGACCTCCGATAGGCTTGGAAGAGGCCTCCCCTGAAAGCTGGATTCCCACCGATCGTTTGTTTCAAATCTTAGCCCACTAGCTCAAAAGCAAGCGCTAAAAAGTCCTGCCAAAATCACAAAGGTCGTCATGTTACAATTTAGTCAAAGGCCTACTACTGGAGCGAAACCGAGAGCTTTGACGCTCGCCGTTCGGCCCCACAACCTCCGAGAGGCTTGGAAGAGGCCTCCCCTGAAAGCTGGATTCCCACCGATCGTTTGTTTCAAATCTTAGCCCACTAGCTCAAAAGCAAGCGCTAAAAAGTCCTGCCAAAATCACAAAGGTCGTCATGTTACAATTTAGTCAAAGGCCTACTACTGGAGCGAAACCGAGAGCTTTGACGCTCGCCGTTCGGCCCCACAACCTCCGAGAGGCTTGGAAGAGGCCTCCCCTGAAAGCTGGATTCCCACCGATCGTTTGTTTCAAATCTTAGCCCACTAGCTCAAAAGCAAGCGCTAAAAAGTCCTGCCAAAATCACAAAGGTCGTCATGTTACAATTTAGTCAAAGGCCTACTACTGGAGCGAAACCGAGAGCTTTGACGCTCGCCGTTCGGCCCCACGACCTCCGATAGGCTTGGAAGAGGCCTCCCCTGAAAGCTGGATTCCCACCGATCGTTTGTTTCAAATCTTAGCCCACTAGCTCAAAAGCAAGCGCTAAAAAGTCCTGCCAAAATCACATCGGTCGTCATGTTACAATTTAGTCAAAGGCCTACTACTGGAGCGAAACCGAGTACTTTGACGCTCGCCGTTCGGCCCCACAACCTCCGAGAGGCTTGGAAGAGGCCTCCCCTGAAAGCTGGATTCCCACCGATCGTTTGTTTCAAATCTTAGCCCACTAGCTCAAAAGCAAGCGCTAAAAAGTCCTGCCAAAATCACAAAGGTCGTCATGTTACAATTTAGTCAAAGGCCTACTACTGGAGCGAAACCGAGAGCTTTGACGCTCGCCGTTCGGCCCCACGACCTCCGATAGGCTTGGAAGAGGCCTCCCCTGAAAGCTGGATTCCCACCGATCGTTTGTTTCAAATCTTAGCCCACTAGCTCAAAAGCAAGCGCTAAAAAGTCCTGCCAAAATCACAAACGGTCGTCATGTTACAATTTAGTCAAAGGCCTACTACTGGAGCGAAACCGAGAGCTTTGACGCTCGCCGTTCGGCCCCACAGACCTCCGAGAGGCTTGGAAGAGGCCTCCCCTGAAAGCTGGATTCCCACCGATCGTTTGTTTCAAATCTTAGCCCACTAGCTCAAAAGGAAGCGCTAAAAAGTCCTGCCAAAATCACAAAGGTCGTCATGTTACAATTTAGTCAAAGGCCTACTACTGGAGCGAAACCGAGTAGCTTTGACGCTCGCCGTTCGGCCCCACAACCTCCGAGAGGCTTGGAAGAGGCCTCCCCTGAAAGCTGGATTCCCACCGATCGTTTGTTTCAAATCTTAGCCCACTAGCTCAAAAGGAAGCGCTAAAAAGTCCTGCCAAAATCACAAAGGTCGTCATGTTACAATTTAGTCAAAGGCCTACTACTGGAGCGAAACCGAGAGCTTTGACGCTCGCCGTTCGGCCCCACGACCTCCGATAGGCTTGGAAGAGGCCTCCCCTGAAAGCTGGATTCCCACCGATCGTTTGTTTCAAATCTTAGCCCACTAGCTCAAAAGCAAGCGCTAAAAAGTCCTGCCAAAATCACATCGGTCGTCATGTTACAATTTAGTCAAAGGCCTACTACTGGAGCGAAACCGAGAGCTTTGACGCTCGCCGTTCGGCCCCACAACCTCCGAGAGGCTTGGAAGAGGCCTCCCCTGAAAGCTGGATTCCCACCGATCGTTTGTTTCAAATCTTAGCCCACTAGCTCAAAAGCAAGCGCTAAAAAGTCCTGCCAAAATCACAAAGGTCGTCATGTTACAATTTAGTCAAAGGCCTACTACTGGAGCGAAACCGAGTAGCTTTGACGCTCGCCGTTCGGCCCCACAACCTCCGAGAGGCTTGGAAGAGGCCTCCCCTGAAAGCTGGATTCCCACCGATCGTTTGTTTCAAATCTTAGCCCACTAGCTCAAAAGCAAGCGCTAAAAAGTCCTGCCAAAATCACATAGGTCGTCATGTTACAATTTAGTCAAAGGCCTACTACTGGAGCGAAACCGAGAGCTTTGACGCTCGCCGTTCGGCCCCACGACCTCCGAGAGGCTTGGAAGAGGCCTCCCCTGAAAGCTGGATTCCCACCGATCGTTTGTTTCAAATCTTAGCCCACTAGCTCAAAAGCAAGCGCTAAAAAGTCCTGCCAAAATCACAAAGGTCGTCATGTTACAATTTAGTCAAAGGCCTACTACTGGAGCGAAACCGAGAGCTTTGACGCTCGCCGTTCGGCCCCACGACCTCCGAGAGGCTTGGAAGAGGCCTCCCCTGAAAGCTGGATTCCCACCGATCGTTTGTTTCAAATCTTAGCCCACTAGCTCAAAAGCAAGCGCTAAAAAGTCCTGCCAAAATCACATCGGTCGTCATGTTACAATTTAGTCAAAGGCCTACTACTGGAGCGAAACGAGTGCTTTGACGCTCGCCGTTCGGCCCCACAACCTCCGAGAGGCTTGGAAGAGGCCTCCCCTGAAAGCTGGATTCCCACCGATCGTTTGTTTCAAATCTTAGCCCACTAGCTCAAAAGGAAGCGCTAAAAAGTCCTGCCAAAATCACAAAGGTCGTCATGTTACAATTTAGTCAAAGGCCTACTACTGGAGCGAAACCGAGAGCTTTGACGCTCGCCGTTCGGCCCCACGACCTCCGATAGGCTTGGAAGAGGCCTCCCCTGAAAGCTGGATTCCCACCGATCGTTTGTTTCAAATCTTAGCCCACTAGCTCAAAAGCAAGCGCTAAAAAGTCCTGCCAAAATCACATCGGTCGTCATGTTACAATTTAGTCAAAGGCCTACTACTGGAGCGAAACCGAGTACTTTGACGCTCGCCGTTCGGCCCCACAACCTCCGAGAGGCTTGGAAGAGGCCTCCCCTGAAAGCTGGATTCCCACCGATCGTTTGTTTCAAATCTTAGCCCACTAGCTCAAAAGCAAGCGCTAAAAAGTCCTGCCAAAATCACAAAGGTCGTCATGTTACAATTTAGTCAAAGGCCTACTACTGGAGCGAAACCGAGAGCTTTGACGCTCGCCGTTCGGCCCCACAACCTCCGAGAGGCTTGGAAGAGGCCTCCCCTGAAAGCTGGATTCCCACCGATCGTTTGTTTCAAATCTTAGCCCACTAGCTCAAAAGCAAGCGCTAAAAAGTCCTGCCAAAATCACAAAGGTCGTCATGTTACAATTTAGTCAAAGGCCTACTACTGGAGCGAAACCGAGAGCTTTGACGCTCGCCGTTCGGCCCCACGACCTCCGAGAGGCTTGGAAGAGGCCTCCCCTGAAAGCTGGATTCCCACCGATCGTTTGTTTCAAATCTTAGCCCACTAGCTCAAAAGCAAGCGCTAAAAAGTCCTGCCAAAATCACAAAGGTCGTCATGTTACAATTTAGTCAAAGGCCTACTACTGGAGCGAAACCGAGAGCTTTGACGCTCGCCGTTCGGCCCCACGACCTCCGATAGGCTTGGAAGAGGCCTCCCCTGAAAGCTGGATTCCCACCGATCGTTTGTTTCAAATCTTAGCCCACTAGCTCAAAAGCAAGCGCTAAAAAGTCCTGCCAAAATCACATCGGTCGTCATGTTACAATTTAGTCAAAGGCCTACTACTGGAGCGAAACCGAGAGCTTTGACGCTCGCCGTTCGGCCCCACGACCTCCGAGAGGCTTGGAAGAGGCCTCCCCTGAAAGCTGGATTCCCACCGATCGTTTGTTTCAAATCTTAGCCCACTAGCTCAAAAGGAAGCGCTAAAAAGTCCTGCCAAAATCACAAAGGTCGTCATGTTACAATTTAGTCAAAGGCCTACTACTGGAGCGAAACCGAGTAGCTTTGACGCTCGCCGTTCGGCCCCACAACCTCCGAGAGGCTTGGAAGAGGCCTCCCCTGAAAGCTGGATTCCCACCGATCGTTTGTTTCAAATCTTAGCCCACTAGCTCAAAAGCAAGCGCTAAAAAGTCCTGCCAAAATCACAAAGGTCGTCATGTTACAATTTAGTCAAAGGCCTACTACTGGAGCGAAACCGAGAGCTTTGACGCTCGCCGTTCGGCCCCACAACCTCCGAGAGGCTTGGAAGAGGCCTCCCCTGAAAGCTGGATTCCCACCGATCGTTTGTTTCAAATCTTAGCCCACTAGCTCAAAAGCAAGCGCTAAAAAGTCCTGCCAAAATCACAAAGGTCGTCATGTTACAATTTAGTCAAAGGCCTACTACTGGAGCGAAACCGAGAGCTTTGACGCTCGCCGTTCGGCCCCACGACCTCCGATAGGCTTGGAAGAGGCCTCCCCTGAAAGCTGGATTCCCACCGATCGTTTGTTTCAAATCTTAGCCCACTAGCTCAAAAGCAAGCGCTAAAAAGTCCTGCCAAAATCACATCGGTCGTCATGTTACAATTTAGTCAAAGGCCTACTACTGGAGCGAAACCGAGTAGCTTTGACGCTCGCCGTTCGGCCCCACGACCTCCGAGAGGCTTGGAAGAGGCCTCCCCTGAAAGCTGGATTCCCACCGATCGTTTGTTTCAAATCTTAGCCCACTAGCTCAAAAGCAAGCGCTAAAAAGTCCTGCCAAAATCACAAAGGTCGTCATGTTACAATTTAGTCAAAGTCAAAGCTACTGGAGCGAAACGAGAGCTTTGACGCTCGCCGTTCGGCCCCACGACCTCCGAGAGGCTTGGAAGAGGCCTCCCCTGAAAGCTGGATTCCCACGATCGTTTGTTTCAAATCTTAGCCCACTAGCTCAAAAGGAAGCGCTAAAAAGTCCTGCCAAAATCACAAAGGTCGTCATGTTACAATTTAGTCAAAGGCCTACTACTGGAGCGAAACCGAGAGCTTTGACGCTCGCCGTTCGGCCCCACGACCTCGAGAGGCTTGGAAGAGGCCTCCCCTGAAAGCTGGATTCCCACCGATCGTTTGTTTCAAATCTTAGCCCACTAGCTCAAAAGCAAGCGCTAAAAAGTCCTGCCAAAATCACAAAGGTCGTCATGTTACAATTTAGTCAAAGGCCTACTACTGGAGCGAAACCGAGTAGCTTTGACGCTCGCCGTTCGGCCCCACGACCTCCGAGAGGCTTGGAAGAGGCCTCCCCTGAAAGCTGGATTCCCACCGATCGTTTGTTTCAAATCTTAGCCCACTAGCTCAAAAGGAAGCGCTAAAAAGTCCTGCCAAAATCACAAAGGTCGTCATGTTACAATTTAGTCAAAGGCCTACTACTGGAGCGAAACCGAGAGCTTTGACGCTCGCCGTTCGGCCCCACGACCTCCGAGAGGCTTGGAAGAGGCCTCCCCTGAAAGCTGGATTCCCACCGATCGTTTGTTTCAAATCTTAGCCCACTAGCTCAAAAGCAAGCGCTAAAAAGTCCTGCCAAAATCACAAAGGTCGTCATGTTACAATTTAGTCAAAGGCCTACTACTGGAGCGAAACCGAGTAGCTTTGACGCTCGCCGTTCGGCCCCACAACCTCCGAGAGGCTTGGAAGAGGCCTCCCCTGAAAGCTGGATTCCCACCGATCGTTTGTTTCAAATCTTAGCCCACTAGCTCAAAAGCAAGCGCTAAAAAGTCCTGCCAAAATCACAAAGGTCGTCATGTTACAATTTAGTCAAAGGCCTACTACTGGAGCGAAACCGAGAGCTTTGACGCTCGCCGTTCGGCCCCACGACCTCCGAGAGGCTTGGAAGAGGCCTCCCCTGAAAGCTGGATTCCCACCGATCGTTTGTTTCAAATCTTAGCCCACTAGCTCAAAAGCAAGCGCTAAAAAGTCCTGCCAAAATCACAAAGGTCGTCATGTTACAATTTAGTCAAAGGCCTACTACTGGAGCGAAACCGAGTAGCTTTGACGCTCGCCGTTCGGCCCCACGACCTCCGAGAGGCTTGGAAGAGGCCTCCCCTGAAAGCTGGATTCCCACCGATCGTTTGTTTCAAATCTTAGCCCACTAGCTCAAAAGCAAGCGCTAAAAAGTCCTGCCAAAATCACAAAGGTCGTCATGTTACAATTTAGTCAAAGGCCTACTACTGGAGCGAAACCGAGTAGCTTTGACGCTCGCCGTTCGGCCCCACAACCTCCGAGAGGCTTGGAAGAGGCCTCCCCTGAAAGCTGGATTCCCACCGATCGTTTGTTTCAAATCTTAGCCCACTAGCTCAAAAGCAAGCGCTAAAAAGTCCTGCCAAAATCACAAAGGTCGTCATGTTACAATTTAGTCAAAGGCCTACTACTGGAGCGAAACCGAGTAGCTTTGACGCTCGCCGTTCGGCCCCACGACCTCCGAGAGGCTTGGAAGAGGCCTCCCCTGAAAGCTGGATTCCCACCGATCGTTTGTTTCAAATCTTAGCCCACTAGCTCAAAAGCAAGCGCTAAAAAGTCCTGCCAAAATCACAAAGGTCGTCATGTTACAATTTAGTCAAAGGCCTACTACTGGAGCGAAACCGAGAGCTTTGACGCTCGCCGTTCGGCCCCACAACCTCCGAGAGGCTTGGAAGAGGCCTCCCCTGAAAGCTGGATTCCCACCGATCGTTTGTTTCAAATCTTAGCCCACTAGCTCAAAAGCAAGCGCTAAAAAGTCCTGCCAAAATCACAAAGGTCGTCATGTTACAATTTAGTCAAAGGCCTACTACTGGAGCGAAACCGAGAGCTTTGACGCTCGCCGTTCGGCCCCACGACCTCCGATAGGCTTGGAAGAGGCCTCCCCTGAAAGCTGGATTCCCACCGATCGTTTGTTTCAAATCTTAGCCCACTAGCTCAAAAGCAAGCGCTAAAAAGTCCTGCCAAAATCACAACGGTCGTCATGTTACAATTTAGTCAAAGGCCTACTACTGGAGCGAAACCGAGAGCTTTGACGCTCGCCGTTCGGCCCCACGACCTCCGAGAGGCTTGGAAGAGGCCTCCCCTGAAAGCTGGATTCCCACCGATCGTTTGTTTCAAATCTTAGCCCACTAGCTCAAAAGGATGCGCTAAAAAGTCCTGCCAAAATCACAAAGGTCGTCATGTTACAATTTAGTCAAAGGCCTACTACTGGAGCGAAACCGAGTACTTTGACGCTCGCCGTTCGGCCCCACAACCTCTGAGAGGCTTGGAAGAGGCCTCCCCTGAAAGCTGGATTCCCACCGATCGTTTTTTTTCAAATCTTAGCCCACTAGCTCAAAAGGAAGCGCTAAAAAGTCCTGCCAAAATCACAAAGGTCGTCATGTTACAATTTAGTCAAAGGCCTACTACTGGAGCGAAACCGAGAGCTTTGACGCTCGCCGTTCGGCCCCACGACCTCCGATAGGCTTGGAAGAGGCCTCCCCTGAAAGCTGGATTCCCACCGATCGTTTGTTTCAAATCTTAGCCCACTAGCTCAAAAGGAAGCGCTAAAAAGTCCTGCCAAAATCACAAAGGTCGTCATGTTACAATTTAGTCAAAGGCCTACTACTGGAGCGAAACCGAGAGCTTTGACGCTCGCCGTTCGGCCCCACGACCTCCGAGAGGCTTGGAAGAGGCCTCCCCTGAAAGCTGGATTCCCACCGATCGTTTGTTTCAAATCTTAGCCCACTAGCTCAAAAGCAAGCGCTAAAAAGTCCTGCCAAAATCACAAAGGTCGTCATGTTACAATTTAGTCAAAGGCCTACTACTGGAGCGAAACCGAGTGCTTTGACGCTCGCCGTTCGGCCCCACAACCTCCGAGAGGCTTGGAAGAGGCCTCCCCTGAAAGCTGGATTCCCACCGATCGTTTTTTTTCAAATCTTAGCCCACTAGCTCAAAAGGAAGCGCTAAAAAGTCCTGCCAAAATCACAAAGGTCGTCATGTTACAATTTAGTCAAAGGCCTACTACTGGAGCGAAACCGAGAGCTTTGACGCTCGCCGTTCGGCCCCACGACCTCCGATAGGCTTGGAAGAGGCCTCCCCTGAAAGCTGGATTCCCACCGATCGTTTGTTTCAAATCTTAGCCCACTAGCTCAAAAGCAAGCGCTAAAAAGTCCTGCCAAAATCACATAGGTCGTCATGTTACAATTTAGTCAAAGGCCTACTACTGGAGCGAAACCGAGAGCTTTGACGCTCGCCGTTCGGCCCCACGACCTCCGAGAGGCTTGGAAGAGGCCTCCCCTGAAAGCTGGATTCCCACCGATCGTTTGTTTCAAATCTTAGCCCACTAGCTCAAAAGGAAGCGCTAAAAAGTCCTGCCAAAATCACAAAGGTCGTCATGTTACAATTTAGTCAAAGGCCTACTACTGGAGCGAAACCGAGTGCTTTGACGCTCGCCGTTCGGCCCCACAACCTCCGAGAGGCTTGGAAGAGGCCTCCCCTGAAAGCTGGATTCCCACCGATCGTTTGTTTCAAATCTTAGCCCACTAGCTCAAAAGCAAGCGCTAAAAAGTCCTGCCAAAATCACAAAGGTCGTCATGTTACAATTTAGTCAAAGGCCTACTACTGGAGCGAAACCGAGAGCTTTGACGCTCGCCGTTCGGCCCCACGACCTCCGAGAGGCTTGGAAGAGGCCTCCCCTGAAAGCTGGATTCCCACCGATCGTTTGTTTCAAATCTTAGCCCACTAGCTCAAAAGCAAGCGCTAAAAAGTCCTGCCAAAATCACAAAGGTCGTCATGTTACAATTTAGTCAAAGGCCTACTACTGGAGCGAAACCGAGAGCTTTGACGCTCGCCGTTCGGCCCCACGACCTCCGATAGGCTTGGAAGAGGCCTCCCCTGAAAGCTGGATTCCCACCGATCGTTTGTTTCAAATCTTAGCCCACTAGCTCAAAAGCAAGCGCTAAAAAGTCCTGCCAAAATCACATCGGTCGTCATGTTACAATTTAGTCAAAGGCCTACTACTGGAGCGAAACCGAGAGCTTTGACGCTCGCCGTTCGGCCCCACGACCTCCGAGAGGCTTGGAAGAGGCCTCCCCTGAAAGCTGGATTCCCACCGATCGTTTGTTTCAAATCTTAGCCCACTAGCTCAAAAGCAAGCGCTAAAAAGTCCTGCCAAAATCACAAAGGTCGTCATGTTACAATTTAGTCAAAGGCCTACTACTGGAGCGAAACCGAGAGCTTTGACGCTCGCCGTTCGGCCCCACGACCTCCGAGAGGCTTGGAAGAGGCCTCCCCTGAAAGCTGGATTCCCACCGATCGTTTGTTTCAAATCTTAGCCCACTAGCTCAAAAGGAAGCGCTAAAAAGTCCTGCCAAAATCACAAAGGTCGTCATGTTACAATTTAGTCAAAGGCCTACTACTGGAGCGAAACCGAGTAGCTTTGACGCTCGCCGTTCGGCCCCACAACCTCCGAGAGGCTTGGAAGAGGCCTCCCCTGAAAGCTGGATTCCCACCGATCGTTTGTTTCAAATCTTAGCCCACTAGCTCAAAAGCAAGCGCTAAAAAGTCCTGCCAAAATCACAAAGGTCGTCATGTTACAATTTAGTCAAAGGCCTACTACTGGAGCGAAACCGAGTAGCTTTGACGCTCGCCGTTCGGCCCCACAACCTCCGAGAGGCTTGGAAGAGGCCTCCCCTGAAAGCTGGATTCCCACCGATCGTTTGTTTCAAATCTTAGCCCACTAGCTCAAAAGCAAGCGCTAAAAAGTCCTGCCAAAATCACAAAGGTCGTCATGTTACAATTTAGTCAAAGGCCTACTACTGGAGCGAAACCGAGAGCTTTGACGCTCGCCGTTCGGCCCCACGACCTCCGATAGGCTTGGAAGAGGCCTCCCCTGAAAGCTGGATTCCCACCGATCGTTTGTTTCAAATCTTAGCCCACTAGCTCAAAAGCAAGCGCTAAAAAGTCCTGCCAAAATCACAAAGGTCGTCATGTTACAATTTAGTCAAAGGCCTACTACTGGAGCGAAACCGAGAGCTTTGACGCTCGCCGTTCGGCCCCACGACCTCCGAGAGGCTTGGAAGAGGCCTCCCCTGAAAGCTGGATTCCCACCGATCGTTTGTTTCAAATCTTAGCCCACTAGCTCAAAAGGAAGCGCTAAAAAGTCCTGCCAAAATCACAAAGGTCGTCATGTTACAATTTAGTCAAAGGCCTACTACTGGAGCGAAACCGAGTAGCTTTGACGCTCGCCGTTCGGCCCCACAACCTCCGAGAGGCTTGGAAGAGGCCTCCCCTGAAAGCTGGATTCCCACCGATCGTTTGTTTCAAATCTTAGCCCACTAGCTCAAAAGCAAGCGCTAAAAAGTCCTGCCAAAATCACAAAGGTCGTCATGTTACAATTTAGTCAAAGGCCTACTACTGGAGCGAAACCGAGAGCTTTGACGCTCGCCGTTCGGCCCCACGACCTCCGATAGGCTTGGAAGAGGCCTCCCCTGAAAGCTGGATTCCCACCGATCGTTTGTTTCAAATCTTAGCCCACTAGCTCAAAAGCAAGCGCTAAAAAGTCCTGCCAAAATCACATCGGTCGTCATGTTACAATTTAGTCAAAGGCCTACTACTGGAGCGAAACCGAGTACTTTGACGCTCGCCGTTCGGCCCCACAACCTCCGAGAGGCTTGGAAGAGGCCTCCCCTGAAAGCTGGATTCCCACCGATCGTTTGTTTCAAATCTTAGCCCACTAGCTCAAAAGCAAGCGCTAAAAAGTCCTGCCAAAATCACAAAGGTCGTCATGTTACAATTTAGTCAAAGGCCTACTACTGGAGCGAAACCGAGAGCTTTGACGCTCGCCGTTCGGCCCCACGACCTCCGATAGGCTTGGAAGAGGCCTCCCCTGAAAGCTGGATTCCCACCGATCGTTTGTTTCAAATCTTAGCCCACTAGCTCAAAAGCAAGCGCTAAAAAGTCCTGCCAAAATCACATAGGTCGTCATGTTACAATTTAGTCAAAGGCCTACTACTGGAGCGAAACCGAGAGCTTTGACGCTCGCCGTTCGGCCCCACGACCTCCGAGAGGCTTGGAAGAGGCCTCCCCTGAAAGCTGGATTCCCACCGATCGTTTGTTTCAAATCTTAGCCCACTAGCTCAAAAGGAAGCGCTAAAAAGTCCTGCCAAAATCACAAAGGTCGTCATGTTACAATTTAGTCAAAGGCCTACTACTGGAGCGAAACCGAGAGCTTTGACGCTCGCCGTTCGGCCCCACAACCTCCGAGAGGCTTGGAAGAGGCCTCCCCTGAAAGCTGGATTCCCACCGATCGTTTGTTTCAAATCTTAGCCCACTAGCTCAAAAGGAAGCGCTAAAAAGTCCTGCCAAAATCACAAAGGTCGTCATGTTACAATTTAGTCAAAGGCCTACTACTGGAGCGAAACCGAGTAGCTTTGACGCTCGCCGTTCGGCCCCACGACCTCCGAGAGGCTTGGAAGAGGCCTCCCCTGAAAGCTGGATTCCCACCGATCGTTTGTTTCAAATCTTAGCCCACTAGCTCAAAAGCAAGCGCTAAAAAGTCCTGCCAAAATCACAAAGGTCGTCATGTTACAATTTAGTCAAAGGCCTACTACTGGAGCGAAACCGAGTAGCTTTGACGCTCGCCGTTCGGCCCCACGACCTCCGAGAGGCTTGGAAGAGGCCTCCCCTGAAAGCTGGATTCCCACCGATCGTTTGTTTCAAATCTTAGCCCACTAGCTCAAAAGCAAGCGCTAAAAAGTCCTGCCAAAATCACAAAGGTCGTCATGTTACAATTTAGTCAAAGGCCTACTACTGGAGCGAAACCGAGAGCTTTGACGCTCGCCGTTCGGCCCCACGACCTCCGAGAGGCTTGGAAGAGGCCTCCCTGAAAGCTGGATTCCCACCGATCGTTTGTTTCAAATCTTAGCCCACTAGCTCAAAAGGAAGCGCTAAAAAGTCCTGCCAAAATCACAAAGGTCGTCATGTTACAATTTAGTCAAAGGCCTACTACTGGAGCGAAACCGAGAGCTTTGACGCTCGCCGTTCGGCCCCACAACCTCCGAGAGGCTTGGAAGAGGCCTCCCCTGAAAGCTGGATTCCCACCGATCGTTTGTTTCAAATCTTAGCCCACTAGCTCAAAAGCAAGCGCTAAAAAGTCCTGCCAAAATCACAAAGGTCGTCATGTTACAATTTAGTCAAAGGCCTACTACTGGAGCGAAACCGAGAGCTTTGACGCTCGCCGTTCGGCCCCACGACCTCCGAGAGGCTTGGAAGAGGCCTCCCCTGAAAGCTGGATTCCCACCGATCGTTTGTTTCAAATCTTAGCCCACTAGCTCAAAAGCAAGCGCTAAAAAGTCCTGCCAAAATCACAAACGGTCGTCATGTTACAATTTAGTCAAAGGCCTACTACTGGAGCGAAACCGAGAGCTTTGACGCTCGCCGTTCGGCCCCACGACCTCCGAGAGGCTTGGAAGAGGCCTCCCCTGAAAGCTGGATTCCCACCGATCGTTTGTTTCAAATCTTAGCCCACTAGCTCAAAAGCAAGCGCTAAAAAGTCCTGCCAAAATCACAAAGGTCGTCATGTTACAATTTAGTCAAAGGCCTACTACTGGAGCGAAACCGAGTAGCTTTGACGCTCGCCGTTCGGCCCCACAACCTCCGAGAGGCTTGGAAGAGGCCTCCCCTGAAAGCTGGATTCCCACCGATCGTTTGTTTCAAATCTTAGCCCACTAGCTCAAAAGCAAGCGCTAAAAAGTCCTGCCAAAATCACAAAGGTCGTCATGTTACAATTTAGTCAAAGGCCTACTACTGGAGCGAAACCGAGAGCTTTGACGCTCGCCGTTCGGCCCCACGACCTCCGATAGGCTTGGAAGAGGCCTCCCCTGAAAGCTGGATTCCCACCGATCGTTTGTTTCAAATCTTAGCCCACTAGCTCAAAAGGAAGCGCTAAAAAGTCCTGCCAAAATCACATCGGTCGTCATGTTACAATTTAGTCAAAGGCCTACTACTGGAGCGAAACCGAGAGCTTTGACGCTCGCCGTTCGGCCCCACGACCTCCGAGAGGCTTGGAAGAGGCCTCCCCTGAAAGCTGGATTCCCACCGATCGTTTGTTTCAAATCTTAGCCCACTAGCTCAAAAGGAAGCGCTAAAAAGTCCTGCCAAAATCACAAAGGTCGTCATGTTACAATTTAGTCAAAGGCCTACTACTGGAGCGAAACCGAGTAGCTTTGACGCTCGCCGTTCGGCCCCACAACCTCCGAGAGGCTTGGAAGAGGCCTCCCCTGAAAGCTGGATTCCCACCGATCGTTTGTTTCAAATCTTAGCCCACTAGCTCAAAAGCAAGCGCTAAAAAGTCCTGCCAAAATCACAAAGGTCGTCATGTTACAATTTAGTCAAAGGCCTACTACTGGAGCGAAACCGAGAGCTTTGACGCTCGCCGTTCGGCCCCACGACCTCCGATAGGCTTGGAAGAGGCCTCCCCTGAAAGCTGGATTCCCACCGATCGTTTGTTTCAAATCTTAGCCCACTAGCTCAAAAGCAAGCGCTAAAAAGTCCTGCCAAAATCACAAAGGTCGTCATGTTACAATTTAGTCAAAGGCCTACTACTGGAGCGAAACCGAGAGCTTTGACGCTCGCCGTTCGGCCCCACGACCTCCGAGAGGCTTGGAAGAGGCCTCCCCTGAAAGCTGGATTCCCACCGATCGTTTGTTTCAAATCTTAGCCCACTAGCTCAAAAGCAAGCGCTAAAAAGTCCTGCCAAAATCACAAAGGTCGTCATGTTACAATTTAGTCAAAGGCCTACTACTGGAGCGAAACCGAGTAGCTTTGACGCTCGCCGTTCGGCCCCACAACCTCCGAGAGGCTTGGAAGAGGCCTCCCCTGAAAGCTGGATTCCCACCGATCGTTTGTTTCAAATCTTAGCCCACTAGCTCAAAAGCAAGCGCTAAAAAGTCCTGCCAAAATCACAAAGGTCGTCATGTTACAATTTAGTCAAAGGCCTACTACTGGAGCGAAACCGAGAGCTTTGACGCTCGCCGTTCGGCCCCACGACCTCCGAGAGGCTTGGAAGAGGCCTCCCCTGAAAGCTGGATTCCCACCGATCGTTTGTTTCAAATCTTAGCCCACTAGCTCAAAAGCAAGCGCTAAAAAGTCCTGCCAAAATCACAAAGGTCGTCATGTTACAATTTAGTCAAAGGCCTACTACTGGAGCGAAACCGAGAGCTTTGACGCTCGCCGTTCGGCCCCACGACCTCCGATAGGCTTGGAAGAGGCCTCCCCTGAAAGCTGGATTCCCACCGATCGTTTGTTTCAAATCTTAGCCCACTAGCTCAAAAGGAAGCGCTAAAAAGTCCTGCCAAAATCACAAAGGTCGTCATGTTACAATTTAGTCAAAGGCCTACTACTGGAGCGAAACCGAGTACTTTGACGCTCGCCGTTCGGCCCCACGACCTCCGAGAGGCTTGGAAGAGGCCTCCCCTGAAAGCTGGATTCCCACCGATCGTTTGTTTCAAATCTTAGCCCACTAGCTCAAAAGGAAGCGCTAAAAAGTCCTGCCAAAATCACAAAGGTCGTCATGTTACAATTTAGTCAAAGGCCTACTACTGGAGCGAAACCGAGAGCTTTGACGCTCGCCGTTCGGCCCCACAACCTCCGAGAGGCTTGGAAGAGGCCTCCCCTGAAAGCTGGATTCCCACCGATCGTTTGTTTCAAATCTTAGCCCACTAGCTCAAAAGCAAGCGCTAAAAAGTCCTGCCAAAATCACAAAGGTCGTCATGTTACAATTTAGTCAAAGGCCTACTACTGGAGCGAAACCGAGAGCTTTGACGCTCGCCGTTCGGCCCCACGACCTCCGAGAGGCTTGGAAGAGGCCTCCCCTGAAAGCTGGATTCCCACCGATCGTTTGTTTCAAATCTTAGCCCACTAGCTCAAAAGCAAGCGCTAAAAAGTCCTGCCAAAATCACAAAGGTCGTCATGTTACAATTTAGTCAAAGGCCTACTACTGGAGCGAAACCGAGTAGCTTTGACGCTCGCCGTTCGGCCCCACAACCTCCGAGAGGCTTGGAAGAGGCCTCCCCTGAAAGCTGGATTCCCACCGATCGTTTGTTTCAAATCTTAGCCCACTAGCTCAAAAGCAAGCGCTAAAAAGTCCTGCCAAAATCACAAAGGTCGTCATGTTACAATTTAGTCAAAGGCCTACTACTGGAGCGAAACCGAGAGCTTTGACGCTCGCCGTTCGGCCCCACGACCTCCGAGAGGCTTGGAAGAGGCCTCCCCTGAAAGCTGGATTCCCACCGATCGTTTGTTTCAAATCTTAGCCCACTAGCTCAAAAGCAAGCGCTAAAAAGTCCTGCCAAAATCACAAACGGTCGTCATGTTACAATTTAGTCAAAGGCCTACTACTGGAGCGAAACCGAGAGCTTTGACGCTCGCCGTTCGGCCCCACGACCTCCGAGAGGCTTGGAAGAGGCCTCCCCTGAAAGCTGGATTCCCACCGATCGTTTGTTTCAAATCTTAGCCCACTAGCTCAAAAGCAAGCGCTAAAAAGTCCTGCCAAAATCACAAAGGTCGTCATGTTACAATTTAGTCAAAGGCCTACTACTGGAGCGAAACCGAGAGCTTTGACGCTCGCCGTTCGGCCCCACAACCTCCGAGAGGCTTGGAAGAGGCCTCCCCTGAAAGCTGGATTCCCACCGATCGTTTGTTTCAAATCTTAGCCCACTAGCTCAAAAGGAAGCGCTAAAAAGTCCTGCCAAAATCACAAAGGTCGTCATGTTACAATTTAGTCAAAGGCCTACTACTGGAGCGAAACCGAGAGCTTTGACGCTCGCCGTTCGGCCCCACAACCTCCGAGAGGCTTGGAAGAGGCCTCCCCTGAAAGCTGGATTCCCACCGATCGTTTGTTTCAAATCTTAGCCCACTAGCTCAAAAGCAAGCGCTAAAAAGTCCTGCCAAAATCACAAAGGTCGTCATGTTACAATTTAGTCAAAGGCCTACTACTGGAGCGAAACCGAGAGCTTTGACGCTCGCCGTTCGGCCCCACGACCTCCGAGTAGGCTTGGAAGAGGCCTCCCCTGAAAGCTGGATTCCCACCGATCGTTTGTTTCAAATCTTAGCCCACTAGCTCAAAAGCAAGCGCTAAAAAGTCCTGCCAAAATCACATAGGTCGTCATGTTACAATTTAGTCAAAGGCCTACTACTGGAGCGAAACCGAGAGCTTTGACGCTCGCCGTTCGGCCCCACGACCTCCGATAGGCTTGGAAGAGGCCTCCCCTGAAAGCTGGATTCCCACCGATCGTTTGTTTCAAATCTTAGCCCACTAGCTCAAAAGCAAGCGCTAAAAAGTCCTGCCAAAATCACAAACGGTCGTCATGTTACAATTTAGTCAAAGGCCTACTACTGGAGCGAAACCGAGTAGCTTTGACGCTCGCCGTTCGGCCCCACGACCTCCGAGAGGCTTGGAAGAGGCCTCCCCTGAAAGCTGGATTCCCACCGATCGTTTGTTTCAAATCTTAGCCCACTAGCTCAAAAGGAAGCGCTAAAAAGTCCTGCCAAAATCACAAAGGTCGTCATGTTACAATTTAGTCAAAGGCCTACTACTGGAGCGAAACCGAGTAGCTTTGACGCTCGCCGTTCGGCCCCACAACCTCCGAGAGGCTTGGAAGAGGCCTCCCCTGAAAGCTGGATTCCCACCGATCGTTTGTTTCAAATCTTAGCCCACTAGCTCAAAAGCAAGCGCTAAAAAGTCCTGCCAAAATCACAAAGGTCGTCATGTTACAATTTAGTCAAAGGCCTACTACTGGAGCGAAACCGAGTAGCTTTGACGCTCGCCGTTCGGCCCCACAACCTCCGAGAGGCTTGGAAGAGGCCTCCCCTGAAAGCTGGATTCCCACCGATCGTTTGTTTCAAATCTTAGCCCACTAGCTCAAAAGCAAGCGCTAAAAAGTCCTGCCAAAATCACAAAGGTCGTCATGTTACAATTTAGTCAAAGGCCTACTACTGGAGCGAAACCGAGAGCTTTGACGCTCGCCGTTCGGCCCCACAACCTCCGAGAGGCTTGGAAGAGGCCTCCCCTGAAAGCTGGATTCCCACCGATCGTTTGTTTCAAATCTTAGCCCACTAGCTCAAAAGCAAGCGCTAAAAAGTCCTGCCAAAATCACAAAGGTCGTCATGTTACAATTTAGTCAAAGGCCTACTACTGGAGCGAAACCGAGAGCTTTGACGCTCGCCGTTCGGCCCCACGACCTCCGAGAGGCTTGGAAGAGGCCTCCCCTGAAAGCTGGATTCCCACCGATCGTTTGTTTCAAATCTTAGCCCACTAGCTCAAAAGCAAGCGCTAAAAAGTCCTGCCAAAATCACAAAGGTCGTCATGTTACAATTTAGTCAAAGGCCTACTACTGGAGCGAAACCGAGAGCTTTGACGCTCGCCGTTCGGCCCCACGACCTCCGAGAGGCTTGGAAGAGGCCTCCCCTGAAAGCTGGATTCCCACCGATCGTTTGTTTCAAATCTTAGCCCACTAGCTCAAAAGCAAGCGCTAAAAAGTCCTGCCAAAATCACAAAGGTCGTCATGTTACAATTTAGTCAAAGGCCTACTACTGGAGCGAAACCGAGAGCTTTGACGCTCGCCGTTCGGCCCCACAACCTCCGAGAGGCTTGGAAGAGGCCTCCCCTGAAAGCTGGATTCCCACCGATCGTTTGTTTCAAATCTTAGCCCACTAGCTCAAAAGCAAGCGCTAAAAAGTCCTGCCAAAATCACATAGGTCGTCATGTTACAATTTAGTCAAAGGCCTACTACTGGAGCGAAACCGAGTAGCTTTGACGCTCGCCGTTCGGCCCCACAACCTCCGAGAGGCTTGGAAGAGGCCTCCCCTGAAAGCTGGATTCCCACCGATCGTTTGTTTCAAATCTTAGCCCACTAGCTCAAAAGGAAGCGCTAAAAAGTCCTGCCAAAATCACAAAGGTCGTCATGTTACAATTTAGTCAAAGGCCTACTACTGGAGCGAAACCGAGTAGCTTTGACGCTCGCCGTTCGGCCCCACAACCTCCGAGAGGCTTGGAAGAGGCCTCCCCTGAAAGCTGGATTCCCACCGATCGTTTGTTTCAAATCTTAGCCCACTAGCTCAAAAGCAAGCGCTAAAAAGTCCTGCCAAAATCACAAAGGTCGTCATGTTACAATTTAGTCAAAGGCCTACTACTGGAGCGAAACCGAGTAGCTTTGACGCTCGCCGTTCGGCCCCACAACCTCCGAGAGGCTTGGAAGAGGCCTCCCCTGAAAGCTGGATTCCCACCGATCGTTTGTTTCAAATCTTAGCCCACTAGCTCAAAAGCAAGCGCTAAAAAGTCCTGCCAAAATCACAAAGGTCGTCATGTTACAATTTAGTCAAAGGCCTACTACTGGAGCGAAACCGAGAGCTTTGACGCTCGCCGTTCGGCCCCACGACCTCCGATAGGCTTGGAAGAGGCCTCCCCTGAAAGCTGGATTCCCACCGATCGTTTGTTTCAAATCTTAGCCCACTAGCTCAAAAGCAAGCGCTAAAAAGTCCTGCCAAAATCACATCGGTCGTCATGTTACAATTTAGTCAAAGGCCTACTACTGGAGCGAAACCGAGAGCTTTGACGCTCGCCGTTCGGCCCCACGACCTCCGAGAGGCTTGGAAGAGGCCTCCCCTGAAAGCTGGATTCCCACCGATCGTTTGTTTCAAATCTTAGCCCACTAGCTCAAAAGGAAGCGCTAAAAAGTCCTGCCAAAATCACAAAGGTCGTCATGTTACAATTTAGTCAAAGGCCTACTACTGGAGCGAAACCGAGTACTTTGACGCTCGCCGTTCGGCCCCACAACCTCCGAGAGGCTTGGAAGAGGCCTCCCCTGAAAGCTGGATTCCCACCGATCGTTTTTTTTCAAATCTTAGCCCACTAGCTCAAAAGCAAGCGCTAAAAAGTCCTGCCAAAATCACAAAGGTCGTCATGTTACAATTTAGTCAAAGGCCTACTACTGGAGCGAAACCGAGAGCTTTGACGCTCGCCGTTCGGCCCCACAACCTCCGAGAGGCTTGGAAGAGGCCTCCCTGAAAGCTGGATTCCCACCGATCGTTTGTTTCAAATCTTAGCCCACTAGCTCAAAAGCAAGCGCTAAAAAGTCCTGCCAAAATCACAAAGGTCGTCATGTTACAATTTAGTCAAAGGCCTACTACTGGAGCGAAACCGAGAGCTTTGACGCTCGCCGTTCGGCCCCACGACCTCCGATAGGCTTGGAAGAGGCCTCCCCTGAAAGCTGGATTCCCACCGATCGTTTGTTTCAAATCTTAGCCCACTAGCTCAAAAGCAAGCGCTAAAAAGTCCTGCCAAAATCACAACGGTCGTCATGTTACAATTTAGTCAAAGGCCTACTACTGGAGCGAAACCGAGTGCTTTGACGCTCGCCGTTCGGCCCCACGACCTCCGAGAGGCTTGGAAGAGGCCTCCCCTGAAAGCTGGATTCCCACCGATCGTTTGTTTCAAATCTTAGCCCACTAGCTCAAAAGGAAGCGCTAAAAAGTCCTGCCAAAATCACAAAGGTCGTCATGTTACAATTTAGTCAAAGGCCTACTACTGGAGCGAAACCGAGTACTTTGACGCTCGCCGTTCGGCCCCACAACCTCCGAGAGGCTTGGAAGAGGCCTCCCCTGAAAGCTGGATTCCCACCGATCGTTTGTTTCAAATCTTAGCCCACTAGCTCAAAAGCAAGCGCTAAAAAGTCCTGCCAAAATCACAAAGGTCGTCATGTTACAATTTAGTCAAAGGCCTACTACTGGAGCGAAACCGAGAGCTTTGACGCTCGCCGTTCGGCCCCACGACCTCCGATAGGCTTGGAAGAGGCCTCCCCTGAAAGCTGGATTCCCACCGATCGTTTGTTTCAAATCTTAGCCCACTAGCTCAAAAGCAAGCGCTAAAAAGTCCTGCCAAAATCACATCGGTCGTCATGTTACAATTTAGTCAAAGGCCTACTACTGGAGCGAAACCGAGTGCTTTGACGCTCGCCGTTCGGCCCCACGACCTCCGAGAGGCTTGGAAGAGGCCTCCCCTGAAAGCTGGATTCCCACCGATCGTTTGTTTCAAATCTTAGCCCACTAGCTCAAAAGGAAGCGCTAAAAAGTCCTGCCAAAATCACAAAGGTCGTCATGTTACAATTTAGTCAAAGGCCTACTACTGGAGCGAAACCGAGTACTTTGACGCTCGCCGTTCGGCCCCACAACCTCCGAGAGGCTTGGAAGAGGCCTCCCCTGAAAGCTGGATTCCCACCGATCGTTTGTTTCAAATCTTAGCCCACTAGCTCAAAAGGAAGCGCTAAAAAGTCCTGCCAAAATCACAAAGGTCGTCATGTTACAATTTAGTCAAAGGCCTACTACTGGAGCGAAACCGAGTACTTTGACGCTCGCCGTTCGGCCCCACAACCTCCGAGAGGCTTGGAAGAGGCCTCCCCTGAAAGCTGGATTCCCACCGATCGTTTGTTTCAAATCTTAGCCCACTAGCTCAAAAGCAAGCGCTAAAAAGTCCTGCCAAAATCACAAAGGTCGTCATGTTACAATTTAGTCAAAGGCCTACTACTGGAGCGAAACCGAGAGCTTTGACGCTCGCCGTTCGGCCCCACGACCTCCGATAGGCTTGGAAGAGGCCTCCCCTGAAAGCTGGATTCCCACCGATCGTTTGTTTCAAATCTTAGCCCACTAGCTCAAAAGCAAGCGCTAAAAAGTCCTGCCAAAATCACATCGGTCGTCATGTTACAATTTAGTCAAAGGCCTACTACTGGAGCGAAACCGAGAGCTTTGACGCTCGCCGTTCGGCCCCACGACCTCCGAGAGGCTTGGAAGAGGCCTCCCCTGAAAGCTGGATTCCCACCGATCGTTTGTTTCAAATCTTAGCCCACTAGCTCAAAAGGAAGCGCTAAAAAGTCCTGCCAAAATCACAAAGGTCGTCATGTTACAATTTAGTCAAAGGCCTACTACTGGAGCGAAACCGAGTACTTTGACGCTCGCCGTTCGGCCCCACAACCTCCGAGAGGCTTGGAAGAGGCCTCCCCTGAAAGCTGGATTCCCACCGATCGTTTGTTTCAAATCTTAGCCCACTAGCTCAAAAGCAAGCGCTAAAAAGTCCTGCCAAAATCACAAAGGTCGTCATGTTACAATTTAGTCAAAGGCCTACTACTGGAGCGAAACCGAGAGCTTTGACGCTCGCCGTTCGGCCCCACGACCTCCGATAGGCTTGGAAGAGGCCTCCCCTGAAAGCTGGATTCCCACCGATCGTTTGTTTCAAATCTTAGCCCACTAGCTCAAAAGCAAGCGCTAAAAAGTCCTGCCAAAATCACATCGGTCGTCATGTTACAATTTAGTCAAAGGCCTACTACTGGAGCGAAACCGAGTAGCTTTGACGCTCGCCGTTCGGCCCCACGACCTCCGAGAGGCTTGGAAGAGGCCTCCCCTGAAAGCTGGATTCCCACCGATCGTTTGTTTCAAATCTTAGCCCACTAGCTCAAAAGGAAGCGCTAAAAAGTCCTGCCAAAATCACAAAGGTCGTCATGTTACAATTTAGTCAAAGGCCTACTACTGGAGCGAAACCGAGTACTTTGACGCTCGCCGTTCGGCCCCACAACCTCCGAGAGGCTTGGAAGAGGCCTCCCCTGAAAGCTGGATTCCCACCGATCGTTTGTTTCAAATCTTAGCCCACTAGCTCAAAAGCAAGCGCTAAAAAGTCCTGCCAAAATCACAAAGGTCGTCATGTTACAATTTAGTCAAAGGCCTACTACTGGAGCGAAACCGAGTGCTTTGACGCTCGCCGTT
>NW_026903093.1:0-30719 GCF_024500385.1 Phyllopteryx taeniolatus
ATTGACTGTTATTTTCTATTGGTACTGTAAAGAATGCATTACTTATGTCTACTACTGTAAACACAGTAGCGTCTGGTCTTAATGAATTTAACAATGTGCGTGGGATTGGTACGCATGCTGCCCTCTGTATTACTGCAGCTCATCACATTCTTTTTTATCTTCTATTTTTGTGATAAGCTGCAAGGCTGCAGACAACAGGGCCTTTTCCATGTTTAACTGTGGTTTGTCTGGGATATCGATTGTATAATAGAATGTACTTTCTCTGTTTTCCAGTGTTACATCGAGGTCCTCTCTTTTTAATTGATGTTTAATTCATGTTTGAGTACAAGTCCTAGTTGGAATAAGCCATCTCTTCCCAACAAATTCACAGGGCACTCCGGGACTTCGAAAATGGGCATTCTACAAGGTTATTTCAGGTTTTTCAGTGTCCAAACTCAGAATGTCCTGTAAATTGAAATCCACCTCCTCATTCTCTGTAATGTTTACACAAGAGGATTTGTTGAGTTGGGAAGCAGGCTGGCCTAGTCATGCAGTAGTTTGTCCGTATTCTCTTTTCTTTTTCTTTTTTTCTTTTTTAGGGCATTCACGTGCAATGTGGCCTTTGTTTCCACAGCACCAACAGATGGTATTATCATAATAATTTCGATTTCTACCATATCTTACTCTCCCACGGTCTCTGCCGTGTCCTCTAAAATTATCTCTCTCTCTGCCTTGATAGTATATTTCTGCTTCTTCGTCGAGGAAGACATCTATCTTCTCTTTTTGTTTTTTGTCTAACACTCTTTCTGCGTGGAGGGCATGATTAACATATTCCTCCAGAGGGCCAGTTGCTAGGTTTATCCAATGTTTATCTACCCATCTGTTAATGTGTTCTTTCGAAATCACATGTAAAGCATTTTTTAACTGTTGTTGATAAGGTGTGATGCCGGCTACGGCCTTTTTCACATCCTCATTAGTCCAGTTTAACCAGAAGAGTAAGTCGTCAAATCCATCTTTTTGTATTTGTGATATATCATTTTTGTGTCGACACTTTATTTCGTTTTGAAGTTGAACTATTTTTTGCGAATTTAGCTGGCCAGCGAAACCGTATTTGGTTATCCACGTGTTTAAATCTTCTATTTTGAAATGGTTTTGAAGTTGAACATATTTCCAATCTTTACACGTTAGGTCTATTTTTTGATCCTGTTTACTGTTATTTATTCCCATTTTTGTGAATTTGGAAGTCAGTTCATTTGCACCTAGAGTGACCTAAATACTGACTTTATTCAAAAATGACAGGGTGACAATAAATGTCTGAGTTTTGGTAATTCTCAAGCTTCTACCCTAATTGGGGCGGAGAATTCTTGCCTTTGCTTCCAAACTCAGTTGTCACTTACAATCCCGTCTTATACATTCATACTTTTACACATACACACGATATTAATAACGTTTTTATAAACACACGAAAACACGGAAACACAGAAACACAGAAATACGGAATTTAAGTACGTACAGGACCCCGCCGTCCCCACGGATTTTATCGGATACCGTTGTCCATCTTGACCACTTGCCAGTGACTAGTATTACACAAGGTTTGTTCTGCCGCAGACTTCTTCGTCGCGCAATTCACTCACTCTTTAATCCTTTTTTCCCCAAAAAATTTTTTAAAATTTAACTCACCACTCGTCTTCAATCCTGTGGATTGTCGTCAACCTTCAGATCCCAGTTGAGGAGGACGAAGACCAGTCCCGTAAAAGGGTCTTACTTGCCGTGGCCACGGTCTCTTAACTGGAAGTCGGCTCCACAACTGGAATCCTCGGGTGTGTTGACATCCGGCTCGAAGGACCAATTTAATGTTGGATTTATCTTACCCAACATTATAAAAAATAGACACAAAAGGAATGAAGACGCTGGTTTCTTTTTCTCATGAGGAGGGCGTATGGGAGATTGTTCAGATCACAGTCTCTCAACACGCTCTAAACAATCCCCCCCCTCGCTCCTGCTTTTATTTGAAATAGGAGGGATTTACAAATCATAATGTTCTAAGCAATAAGACACAACACAAAATATTTGATAATAAGAGGGTTTTTCCCAGACATAGTATTCTAAACAATAAGACACAACACATAATATTGAACCAACACCTGTCACGACCCGACCACATCCGATCACGTCCTTGGTCCAGGCGCCCTTCCATCGGATGATGCTGAGTCTTCTTTTTGAAGGCGAGACATCTAAAATTGTCCATTATACTAATGCAAGCTAAGCAAATAAATGATAACTTCTACAATTTATCTAACAAACTTGGCTTAGTTACACCAGTTCTGTCAGGAGGAATGTGCCAAAATTAGTGCCAACTATTGTGAGAAGCTGGTGGAAGGATATCCAAAACGTTTGACCCAAGCCATGCAGTTCAAAGGCAATGGTACCAAATACTAATGAAATGTATAGGTAAACGTTTGACTTTGAAGAAAGTTAAAAAAAGAAATCCCTCTCTCATTATTCTGGCATTTAGCAAATTAAAAATAATTTTGGTAATCCTAGTTGACCTAAAACAGGAGAACAAGTTTAGTTTGATTACGTTAGACATGCAGAGAAAAACAAAGTGTTTTTATATAGTGAATGTAAACGTCTGTTTCAACTGTATATGTATAGGCCTTTACATTACCAAGTTATCTCTTCCAGCCAATCAACTAGTGTCAGTGTCATGGGGGGTGCATTGAGTTACTGTTCGCCCCTTCGCCCCCCACCCCACAGTGTAGTCTTTTCATGCCAAACTTTATATATTTTTTAATGCATGTGTAAACCCATTTATTTAAACCACTTAAAGTGAGATAAACATTAAAATACATTGGAACCAAATAAAATTTAAATAAATACAAATGAAAAAATGTTGATCATTTGCACATGGTCATGTCAATTCCTGTCAAAGTACTGTATACATGCATCTGATGGCCAAGTGTTAAGTGAGCTGATTGCGTTCAACTTGGCAATTTGGCGCATCCACTGAAAAAGGGGAGAATTCATGCGCCACTCTGAGACCACTTTCTGACCACATGATGGACAATGGTCACAGTAAGTTCAGCTGGCATTTGAGAGACATAACCCGAAAACGCAAAAGCAAGGGAAGGACACATTTGCATATATTGTTGTTGTTGTTTTTTTTTTGACAGTAAACAAGGTAGTCTAAGAGAACTTCTGAAACAGTGTGTTTGACAAAATACATATTCCTGACAGTCACAGTTGATAAGGGAAAATAAAATTCATTCAAATCCCATAGTAAATGAATGTGGGTCATTCTGACCAACTTTGGAAGTTCATTTCTCTCTAGAAAAGAGCAGAATCAATAGTTGTCCCTATTTTTATGAAATGAACAGTGAGAGAAGTGCAACAGTAATAGTTTGATCAGTCTGACGATGGTCGAGCACTTTGTTTTTGTACTTTGCAAAGTTTTTCAAGGGGGGCAGCAAAAATGGGCTCGACAGAAATGTTTATCCCATTAGTAAAGGACTAATCATCAGATATGGATTTACTTGTTTTGGGGCGGGGCTTGTCCCATTTTCCACAAAACATGCTTGTTAGGGTCACTGAAGACTAATTTGTCCATTGAAGTCTGGCCCTTGTGGTGCGCAGCCGCATGTTTATAGAACGAAAACATTTCTTGTTTTTCACCATCTTGCTCGTGCTTTGGCCTTGATCAACTTGTGTTTTGTCACGTTACCGTTCTTTCAAGTTTTTACACATTTCTTTGATTCCGTAAGTACGACAGATTTGCAAAAACACGCAGCACATCGCAAACAATGCAAATAGTACATTGCTATTTAGTAGTTTGTGGAGTCTCAAAAAAAAAATTGAGGCGAGAGAGTGTTGACTGGTACGTTAAATAAATGTAAGCGCTTACCGTCATGAACACTGGGCTTTTTTTTTTTATTGTGAAGTAACCATTTGGTAAACCGTCATAACGTCATAAAATAACGAAGCAATCAAAAGTAGCGCTGAAGACAGCCGCACTGCGTCAATCTTTTTTTTTTTTTTTTATTATTATTTATTCTTCCGTCACGCTGCGCTCAGTCTACATTATTCGACTGGTTTCAGACTAATATGGGCTTATCATTATGACAATAAATAACAACGCCGAAGGCTAAATAAAGTGTAACTATAGCAATCGTGTTTTCTTAATGTTTATCAAAGTCAGTCTCGCATCTTCATGCATGGAAACCTAATTCTAATGTCACACATGGGTGGAAATCGGTGGAAATTTTGTGAGTCCAACATCCCTTATTTCATTTTCGCTTACGGGAGTTTTGTGTCTCGACATACGACATAAAAGCCACAGTGAGAAAAGTTGTTTAGGGGTGAGGGCGGGGAGCGAAAACGTTCTTTTATCTGGCCATTAAATTAGCACTATCAAACAATTAATTGTTGCATTAATAATGCCAATGCTTTTACCATTCATTATAATTTGCTGTGTAAATATTTAAAAATGACAATGACTGGTTTGATTAATAAATCTATTTGACTTCTACTCCTTATATTTTGATGATAAAAATTACGAGTTGAAGTGATGAATAAAAATTAAGTATTTCACAAGTGCGTATTCGTTTTTATTCATTTCGATAATGAAATGAATGATGAATGAATTTACAACAACATGACTAAACCAGTTGCAGGCGGTGCATTTCGGACGTGGGCCTTCACTCAGCAGCCAAATCTCGATTTATAAAAACAGACATTTCTAATGTGTGTATTTGGCAATCGGCAATCTGAAGGCCCTTGGAAGATTACATTTATATGGCAACGAGCATAGAAACTGGACTGAGCCCATTTTAAATGGAACCTTTTAAGTCATTGACGGTGTAACTTCCATTGGCCTGACTTGGTTTCCCACGCAGGGACGGTGGGAATGTGAGATTGGTTGATTGTCCCTTGCGACCGATTGGTTACCAGGCCAGGGTGTAGTCTGTAAAAAATATTAAGGGGTTGATAACCGCTGCAGTATGTCCAGTTAGAACATAGTATTGTCCACTTGGCGTGCGTGTGTGTAGGACGAATAGAAAACATAAATCAAACATGAGCATTGCATGCACTGACTCGTCTATAATATGCAAATTATCTGAGGTCATAAGCATGGGGACAATGGACACACACATAGTGATTTTAGTCATTTGACGGAGGAACCTGACCTCGTTATGTTTACTTCTGTCAGAAAGTAGCGTGGGTCTTCAAAATAGGTGGCGAAAATATGCCTAATTAAAATAATACAATAATAAACTTGCCACGAGGGGGTGCTGGAACTGCACAAACAAAAGCAAGCTGGCAATTTTTAACAGCCGCTCCCCAATCTGAGGATCAGATTTGTGTCCATTTATGCCATCTGTGAATCTTCTTCTCGAGATAAGACAGGTAACTTGATGGGGGGTGGGGGGGCACAGGTCTGATGAAGTCAGTCACGGGTCCTTCACTTGGAACTTCTGCAGCCCGAATCTTGTGATCGCTTCCTTGTAGAATAGTCTTGACTATTCAGACAGGGCAGAGGGCTCTTGGAGATGATGGTTCGGCCAGCATGACCACAGTTCCCATTTTGAGAGCATCCCTGTCCTCTGTCCATTTTTTATGAGTTTGTCCATCCATCCATTTTCCGTACCAATTATCCTCACTAGGGTCACAGGCGTGCTGGACCCTATCCCAGCTATCTTCGGGTGAGAAGCAGGGTACACCCTGAACTGGTTGCCAATCGCAGGACACATAAACAAAAAAACATTCGCACCACACGGGCAATTTAGAGTCTTCAATTTATCTACCAAGCATGTTTTTTGGAATGTGGGAGGAAACAGGAGTACCCGGAGAAAACCCACACAGGTAACGGGGAGAACATGCAAACTCCACACAGGCGAGGCCGGATTTGAACCCGGGTCCTCAGAACTGTGAGGCAGAAGTGCTAACCAGTCGTCCACCGTGCTTCCTTAAGACTTTGTAAAGCGGGTATGTCATATGTGTGTGTGTTCCGGGTTTTGTCTTCCCCCCCCCTGTTTCACACACACCTGCTCATGTGAGCATCTTCATCACCTGTGCCTCGTTCACCCTAATTACCCCTTGTATATAACCTCGTGTCTCATTTCCTCTCGTTGCCAGTTCGTTGTACCTTGTCGTCGCGTTCCAGCATTCCTTGTTTCCACGTCATAGATTCACAGTAAGACCTGACCCTGTTCCGATTATCGACCTTGTCTCTTTGCCTCATGTTTTTGGATACTGTTGCCTCTCTTGGATTGCCTGCCTGTGTACCGACCTATGCCAGTCTATTAAACCTCTCTTTTTGGAAACTGTCAATTTGTTTTGGAGTCGTGCATTTTTGGGTCCTATCCTCTGTTCCGTTCATGACAGAACGAACTGGCCAGAACTTGGACCCAGCAGACTCAGACCCGGTGCGCAAAGCCCTTCAAGCGCAGGGTCAACGCCTCGCGAAGCAGGATGAGCAGATTGCCGCCCTCCACCTTCATCTAGAGGGACTGTCAAGGAATCAGGACAATATGATGAGACAGGTGGCCTCGCAGTTTGAACTTCTTTTGAATTTTTTTCAAGAGAAAGAACCAGTGGGCACCACACCCAGTACTGCCACGGTATTTCCGTGTGAAGTAGTCACCATGCAGCCACCTGCCACCTCCGCTGCTGTCTGCCCACAGCTCTCTCGACCGGAGAGGTTCTCTGGAGAATCTGGGAACATTAAGCCGTTCATCACGCAGTGCGAACTCCACTTTGAACTGCAGGAAGCCGCCTTCCCCACCGAGCGGGCAAAGATCGCATTCGTCATTTCCCACCTGACTGGTCGTGCGGAGGCGTGGGCTACTGCTGAATGGAGCCGCAATTCCGCCGCGTGTCATTCATGGGCTTTTTTCGTCAAGACTATGGAGCAAATTTTTCAATTTTCCACTCCTGATCGTGAAGCAGCTCGCTCCCTTGTCACCTTACAACAAGGCAAGCGCAGGGTGTCAGATTACGCGATTGAGTTTCGCATTCTAGCAGCTGAGACTCATTGGAATAATCGGGCGCTACTCGATGCCTTTTTTCAAGGACTATCCCCCGCCGTCAAGGATCATTTAGTCCCGCTAGACCTGCCACCCGACTTGGACACTCTCATCGCTCTCGCCCTCAAGATCGACAGAAGGCTTTTGGATCGCGAGCTGGATGGAGATCGGCGGAGGGATGCTTCACCGCGCACTTGGAGGACGAGCCTCGGTGACAAGCCAAACCAAGGCAGATTCCCTGCTGCCAGTCTCAATCCACTGGCTAGCGTCACCACGGATGAGCCCATGCAACGGGGCAGGTTCCGTCTCTCCTCTGAGGAACGTCAACGCCGGCTGAGGGAAGGGCGGTGCTTCTACTGCGGTCAGTTGGGTCATTCCGTGAGCAACTGTCACGTCAAAGTTCCCGGTGCCGGTAGCCAGGGCACGGGAGAGGTGAGTCTGAATTTCATTAAGGAAGACCCTACACGGGTTCTTCCTAAAGTGACACTAGGCTCTCCTGATTTATCTCAAGTGCCCACCTGTTATCAGGATATTAAAGATGTTTTTTCCAAGTCCAAGGCCAAATCCCTTCCACCCCACAGACCTTATGACTGTGCTATTGACTTGCTGCCTGGAACCACACCCCCACGAGGGAGGTTGTTCTCTCTTTCAGGGCCGGAACACAAGGCCATGAAGGAATACATAGAAGAATCACTGGCAGCCGGGATCATTCGCCCATCTTCATCCCCTGCGGGAGCAGGATTTTTCTTCGTGGACAAGAAAGACAAGACCCTGCGACCCTGTATCGATTACCGGGGTCTCAATGAGATCACGGTAAAAAACAGGTACCCTCTTCCTCTCATCTCCACCGCCTTTGAGTTCCTGGAGGGAGCCAAGATTTTCACAAAACTGGACTTAAGAAATGCATATCATCTAGTCAGGATAAGGGAGGGGGATGAATGGAAAACAGCATTTAACACACCAACGGGACATTATGAATATTTGGTAATGCCTTTCGGGCTTACTAACGCTCCAGCTGTTTTCCAGAACCTTGTCAACGATGTCCTGCGCGACATGTTGAATGTTTATGTTTTTGTTTATTTAGATGATATTCTGATATTCTCCCCGGATGAGGAGACTCACATTATTCATGTCCGCTCTGTTTTGCAGCAGTTACTGCAGAATCAACTCTATGTCAAGGCTGAGAAATCTGAGTTCCACCAGGCGTCCGTTTCTTTTCTGGGTTTCGTCCTGGCTCAAGGTGAAGTCGAGATGGACCCTTGCAAAGTCGATGCCGTTATTAATTGGCCTACTCCCACGTCACGCAAAGATGTACAAAGGTTCTTAGGGTTCGCAAACTTCTACAGGAAATTCATCAGGAATTTCAGTTCTATAGCCTCTCCTTTGCATGATCTTACCTCGCCACACAAACCTTTTGTATGGAACCCGCTTTGTCATGCAGCTTTTCAAAAACTTAAGTCGAGCTTTACCTCCGCTCCCATCCTTACTTTGCCAGATCTCAAACAGCAGTTTGTGGTAGAAGTCGATGCGTCTGATGCCGGAATAGGAGCAGTGCTCTCCCAGAAGTCTCTCAAGGATGAGAAGTTACATCCTTGTGCGTTTCTCTCCAAAAAATTGACCCCAGCTGAAAAAGATTATGACATTGGCGACCGTGAACTGCTGGCAGTCAAGGTGGCTTTGATGGAGTGGAGGCACTGGCTAGAGGGGGCACATACTCCGTTTTTAGTATGGACAGATCACAAGAACCTTGAATATATTAAAACTGCCAAAAGATTAAATGCGAGGCAGGCTAGATGGGCTCTTTTCTTCTCTAGATTAAATTTTACGTTATCATACCGACCGGGTTCTAAAAATGGTAAGCCAGATGCTTTGTCACGCATTTTCTCCGAGGAGAGTTCTTTGTCCGACCCTAAGACTATTTTGCCTAAGTCATGCTTCATTTCCGCTTTTGTTTGGGACATTGAGACTGCGGTTGAAGGGGCTCTGAAAGACACTCCTAGCCCTGAAGATTGCCCCGAGAACAGGCTTTATGTGGTTCCGACCTTAAGGGGAAAAGTCATCCACTGGGCTCACACGAACCGAACGGTATGTCACCCGGGCATTGCCAAGACGCTATCAGTGGTCGAACAGCGCTTTTGGTGGCCTAATGTTAGGAGGGATGTTAGCGATTACGTCAATGCTTGCCAGGTTTGTGCTGCTAACAAGGCCTCTCATCAACGTCCTTCTGGGGAGTTGCGACCCCTGCCAATACCACAACGTCCTTGGTCAGACATTTCCGTAGACTTTGTTACAGGATTACCGGCCTCTAAAGGCAATACCACCATTCTTACAGTTGTTGACAGGTTCTCTAAGATGGCGCACTTCATTGCACTTCCAAAACTCCCCTCAGCTAAAGACACTGCCGAGCTAATGATTAATCAGGTTTTTAAGTTCCATGGTTTCCCCAAGAATGTGGTGTCTGATAGGGGTCCCCAATTCATTTCGCAATTTTGGAAGGAGTTTTGTAAACTCATAGGTGCTACCGTCAGTCTGTCATCCGGGTTTCATCCTGAAACCAACGGCCAAACCGAGAGGCTGAACCAGGACCTGGAGACGGGGCTCCGATGTCTCGCTTCACAGGAGCCGCGATCCTGGTCTCAGAAACTGGTTTGGGTCGAATTCTCCCACAATTCCCTCCCCTCTGCATTCACTGGTCTATCGCCTTTTCACGTTGTGCATGGTTACCAACCATCTCTGTTTCCTGCCATAGCCCCAGAATCCACAGTTCCAGCGGCATTAACCTTGGTGAGACGCTGTAGGAGGACCTGGGAGCGAGCCCGCCAGATGCTGCTGCGCCAGGGACGGTCCTACAAAGCCGCTGCTGACCGTCGGAGGACACCGGCCCCGAACTACAAAGTGGGTCAGCGAGTTTGGCTTTCGACCAAACATATTCCACTCCGGGTGGAGTCCAAGAAGCTCGCTCCCAGGTTCGTTGGGCCCTTCCCCATCACAAAAATAATCAACCCTGTCACCGTGAAGCTGAGGCTCCCAAGGTCTATGCGGGTCCACCCTACTTTTCACGTCAGCCTACTCAAGACAGCCCGGGAGTCCCCTCTGGTCCCGCCTTCCAGGCCCCCTCCTCCCCCCCGGTTTGTGGATGGGGGCCCTGTCTTCTCTGTGAAGCGGCTGTTGTCATCTCGTCGGAGGGGCAGGGGGTTTCAATATCTGGTGGACTGGGAGGGCTATGGGCCTGAGGAGCGTTCCTGGGTACCGTCTGCGTTTATCGTGGATGATTCGCTCATTCGGGACTTCCACGTTGCGCATCCAGGGGCCCCAGGGCCGTCTGGGGCCGGCCGTTGAGGGGGGGGTACTGTCATATGTGTGTGTGTTCCGGGTTTTGTCTTCCCCCCCCCTGTTTCACACACACCTGCTCCTGTGAGCATCTTCATCACCTGTGCCTCGTTCACCCTAATTACCCCTTGTATATAACCTCGTGTCTCATTTCCTCTCGTTGCCAGTTCGTTGTACCTTGTCGTCGCGTTCCAGCATTCCTTGTTTCCACGTCATAGATTCACAGTAAGACCTGACCCTGTTCCGATTATCGACCTTGTCTCTTTGCCTCATGTTTTTGGATACTGTTGCCTCTCTTGGATTGCCTGCCTGTGTACCGACCTATGCCCGTCTATTAAACCTCTCTTTTTGGAAACTGTCAATTTGTTTTGGAGTCGTGCATTTTTGGGTCCTTTCCTCTGTTCCGTTCATGACAGGTAAGTAGTTTTGTGTGAAGCATTTCCAAAATTGGCCTCTGACTATTTCGCACCAGCTTTTTGCAAAGGAGGTCGGATTCAGGGTACACCACCTGTGGTAAACTTGAATCATGGCGCCCGATCAAGAGAGTATTTGGTGTAATAGAATCTGGATCTGCTATATATGACGACACATAACCCATTGGTTTGGAACTCAGAATTTCTTGAATCTCCACTAGCACTGTTCTCTGCACCTCTTTGGGGACAACTTGAAATCCCAAGGTGGTACAGAGGGCAGCCTTCATGGATCTCCTCTTTCTCCCACACACTGCCGAAGTGTGAGGCCTGTGGGGGGTTAAAGTGAAAGTCAATCAGTTGTCATGCCAACTGGGTCTTCAGGAGGGGGGCTAGTTCCCCAAAAGCCCGCTCAAGCTCTGCATTACCTCCCTTGAAATCTGTCCTGTGGTCAGAATAAACTTCCTGAGGTTTGCCTCTCCTGGCAATTAGCATGCGTAAGGACATGAGGAAGGCATTGCTATTGAGATGGCTGAGGTCAATGTACACAGCTCTTGTTAAGACATTTATACAAAATGCCTCACCATTTCTCAAATACCATTGTGTCTGGCAAGTTACAGAAAAATGGATCCAAATTAATCGGGAGAAGCTTCATCATGACAAGACAATGACCCAAAACACACTGCCGACACAACATAGGACTTAATCAGGGGGAAAAAGTGGAAGGTCTTAGACTGGCCAAGTAAATCATCGGACCTTAACCAAATAGAGCATGGGGTGGTAACGTACAATAGGAAACGCCAGATGGACTAACAGAAATGATCATCGTCCATCCATCCACCCATCCATTTTCTACCACGTATCCGAGGTCGGGTCACGGGGGCAGTAGCTTTAGCAGGGACGCCCAGACTTCCCTCTCCCCAGCCACTTCATCCAGCTCTCCCGGGGGGATCCCGAGGTGTTCACAGGACAGCCGAAAGACGTAGTCTCTCCAGCGTGTCCTGGGTCGGCCCCGGGCTCACCTACCGGTGGGACGTGCTCAGAACACCTCACCAGGGAACCCCAGCCACCTCATGTGGCTCCTCTCAATGTGGAGGAGCAGCGTGAGATCCTCCCGGATGACCGAGCTTCTCGCCCTATCTCTAAGGGAGAGCCCGGACACCCTGCGGAGGAAACTCATTTTGGCCGCTTGTATCCGGGATCTTGTTCTTTCGGTCACGACCCACAGCTCGTGGCCATAGGTGAGGGTAGCAACGTAGATCGACCAGTAAATTGAGAGGTTCGCCTTAGCTCCTTGTTTACCACAACGGACCTCGAGGGTGCATGGGAGTTCGTCCAACCAGTCTACATGCGTTTTGTGGACTTGGAGAAGGCGTTCGACCGTGTCCCTCAGGGAGTCCTGTGGGGGGTGCTTCGGGAGTATGGGGTACCGAACCCCCAGATATGGGCTGTTCGGTCCCTGTACGACCTGAGTCAGAGTTTGGTCCCCATATCCGGCAGTAAGCCGGACTCGTTTCCGGTGAGGGTTGGACAGAATTTCTAGGTGCAGCCGAGGCGTAGAGGGGGTCCGCTTTGGTGGCCTCAGTATTGCAACTCTGCTTTTTTCAGATGATGTGGTTCTGTTGGCGTCACCAAGCAGTGATCTCCAACTCTGACTGGAGCAGTTCACAGCCGAGTGTGAAGCGGCTGGGATGAGAATCAGCACCTCCAAATCTGAGACCACGGTCCTCAGTCGGAAAAGGGCGGTGTGCCCTCTCCAGGCAGGGGATGAGATCCTGGACCAAGTGGAGGAGTTCAAGTATCTTGGGGTCTTGTTCACGAGTGAGGGAAGAATGGAACGGGAGATCGACAGGCGGATCGGTGCAGCGTCTGCAGTGATGCAGACTTTGTATCGGTCCATTGTGGTAAAGAAGGAGCAAATCAAACATGAGCATAGTTTTTCCATGTCCCTTTAGGGGCTCCGTAGCATTGCACGATATTGACTCATCCGTAATATGCCAATTAGCTGAGGTCATAAACATGTATAAAGTTCTAAAATATTACAGGTAGCATGAAGTTCAATTGACGGAGACAACCTACAATCACTAATAATTCTTCATATTGAGGCACTTACTTGCTAATGGACGCACTCAGTCGTCATTTGGGGGGAACTTGACCTTGTTACATTGACTTCTGTCAGAAGCGTTTGTCACAGTTATGGTTTTCGAAAGAGAGGAAGGCAAGGCCAAAAGGTGGAGGACCCAAGCGCAGGGAAGTAGGGAGGCAAGGCAGGAGTGCAGGAGTCTCAAAAAATTATATTTAATTTCCCCAAAAAAAGGCAACAAGGAACATGGATAAAGCAAACTAAACAAAGTCCCACAACAGATAACCACAGTAACAAAGAAACACTTGAATAAACCTAAAACAAAACATGACTGTTGAGTAAGATGTGGCACAGACAGAGACAATGACACCTGACAATGAAAATGAACCGTCAAGAAGTGGAAGAAACCAGGAAACTAAATACAAACAGATTGACGAGGAACACCTGGACAAGACACGAGTGGCTGGAGGGAGCTGATTGGTTGACACAAGGTAGAAGGTTGACGAGAACAGGGGGGCACAATCACTAAAGGAGTACACAAGACATGAGAAACATGGAACACAGGAAAACATGAAACAAAACCAAACACAACCCAAACCAAAACACAGACCATGACAGCGTTATTAGAATTCCCACAAGTTTCTAGGCAGGACACGCCCCACTGCAACATGACTGGCTCTTGCGTCCCGGGAAAGATAGGCTACGTAGATGTAACGTATATTGTAGTATCCAGTATCTACAGGGATACAACAGCCAAGGCCTCTAACCAACCCCAAAGCTTCTAACCCTATACAACAGCAACGGTGTGTGTATTGGAGCCAGTAATGTTGGAGCAGGGCGTGTCCTGCCTAGAAACTATGTGGGAATCCTAATAATGCCTGTCAGAATTTACTGTGCATCCCCAAAATAGGTGCTGAAAATATGCCTAATTAAAATTAAAATACACTAATAAACTTGCCATCATTTTTTACAGTCGGTCTTTCACCCGAAGTCAACTAGGATATAGAAAAATGCCCACACTCGCTGCCTCAACTATTCTAAAACTTAGGCATAATTTACCCAATGCCCGCCGTGCCCAGTTTTGCCACAGTTACCTTGAAAAAGTAACTTAGTTACTTTACTGATTACTTGAGCATCAACGTAACTGAGTTACTATACTGATTACTTGATTTCAAAAGTAACTAAGTGTACAAGAAACTTTAGTTACTTTCAGCAGCTGCCAAGTGGCAGGAATATTACTTATTCACAGTACAAAAAGAGCATTAGCTTAACCGTACCCATTACTTGGTAAGATACGCCACACAAGTTACAAAATGATGTAATCAATATGAACCAATAACTTAAAGTGGCACGAAGTAGAAATCCGTGTTTTGTTTCTAAATACATTAGATACAGTATGTTTTAAGTGCTGAAAACATATGCAAAGACATAACAATATAGTGCTGAATTGTTGAGATATAGCTTAAGCATATTTTTCACCGTTTAAATTTTCAGATTTTGTTGGCGGGGCTAAAACACAGCCCCTTGACATCACAGGGCTGGGGTGTATACTTTTTAGCGTGAGTTCCCTCCCCCACCATATAAAGGACAAAATGACAGTTTCATTTTGCTATGCTGCTCAGTTGTGAGTTAGCAGTTTTTAGCTTCCATGACAAGGCCCATTTACCACTCCAGCGTGCATTTAGCAAGTTCATGATGAAAACACCCCGAAAATGCATCTTCGCTGGATGCCTCAATTTACAGAACAGCTCAGTGACGTTATTTAAGCTCCCAAAAAAATGAGGAAATAAAAAAGCGATGGATTGACTCTTTGAAGACATGCAGATGTGAGCTGAACATCAACACCACCACCCAACTCTAGTGCGCATTTCACGGCGGTTAGTTTTGTAAACTTTCACCAGAGACAACATGGCTTCGTGGGTAACTTGACACGAGTGAATGGGGCAGTGCTGACCTGGGATTCCTCCTATTGTCCCCCTGTCGCCAGGTGCCGTGTTCGGCTGTGACATTATGTCACCAACAATGAGGTTAAGTTGACTTGTGTGCTTATTTTTATGATTATAGTCCACAATAACCATTCAATTTTGAAGTTGAGCATCCTTGATTTTACATTGTATAAACCTTATAGGTCAAACTCAGGCCTGGGGGCCAAATTTGGCCCACAATGTAATTATATTTGGCCCGCAAGACCATGTTAAATGTGTATTAGAGCTGGCCCGCCAGTATATAGCACATGCGGCAGTAATATTACAAATCCCAGAATGCTTTGCTAGTGTATTGCCCACTCAGTCAAGACCGGCAAGCGCCCCTTCCCTTTCTGTTGCAGTCATTAGGAACTATGCTACCAGTCTCCTCGAGCAAATTTACACTTCCATCCATCCATCCATCCATTTTCTATCGCTTATCTGAGGTCGGGTCGCGGGGGAAGCAGCTTTAGCAGGGACGCCCAGACTTCCCTCTCCCCAGCCACTTCATCCAGCTCTTCCGGGGGGATCCCGAGGCTTTCCCAGGTCAGCTGAAAAACGTAGTCTCTACAGTGTGTCCTGGGTCGTCCCCAGGGACTCCTCCCGGTGGGACGTGCCCGGAACACCTCATCAGGGAGGCGTCCATGTGGCATCCGAATCAGATGCCCCATCCACCTCATCTGGCTCCTCTCGATGTGGAGGAGCAGCGGCTCTACTCTGAGATCCTCCCGAATGACTGAGCTACTCACCCTATCTCTAAGGGAGAGCCTGGACACCCTGCGGAGAAAACTCATTTCGGCCACTTGTATCCGGGATCTTGTTCATTCAGTCACGACCCACAGCTCGTGACCATAGGTGAGGGGAGGAACGTAGATCGACCGGTAAATCGAGAGCTTCGCCTTTCGGCTTTGCTCCTTCTTCACCACAACGGACAGATACAAAGTCCTCATCACTGCAGACGCACCGATCTGGCTGTCGATCTCCCGTTCCATTCTTCCCTCACTCGTGAACAAGACCCCAAGATACTTGAACTGCTCCACTTGGGGGAGGATCTCATCCCTGACTTGTAGAGGGCACGCCACCCTTTTCCGACTGAGGACCATGGTCTCAGATTTGGAGGTGCTAATTCTCATTCCAGCCGCTTCACACTCTGCTGCGAATTGCTCCAGTGAGAGTTGGAGATCACGGCCTGATGAAGCCAACAGAACCACATCATCTGCAAAAAGCAGAGATGCAATACTGAGGCCACAAAACCGGACCCCTTCTACGCCTCGGCTGCGCCTTGAAATTCTGTCCATAAAAGTTAACAGAATCGGTGACAAAGGGCAGCCTTGGCGGAGTCCAACCCTCACCGGGAACGAGTCCGACTTACAGCCGCATATGCGGACCAAACTCTGACTCTGGTCGTACAGGGACCGAACAGCCCGTATCTGGGGGTTCTGTACCTCATACTCCTGAAGCAACCCCCACAAGACCCCCGAGGGACACGGTCCAACGCCTTCTCCAAGTCCACAAAACACATGTAGACTGGTTGGACGAACTCCCATGCACCCTCGAGGACCCTGCCGAGGGTGTATAGCTGGTCCACTCTTCCACGGCCAGGACGAAAACCACACTGCTCCTCCTGAATCTGTGCTGTACAAAAGTCTTAACACAAGCTTTAGTGATTCAACAACCTTGTCCCACAGAAGTCAATATAATATGTAGTTTTATACAGGATTACACAAAAAACATTTCCTCCAAATTCAGTGGAGCAGTGGTTCCCAAACGTTTTACACCAAGTACCATTTAAAAGATACTTGGCTCTTCAAGTACCATTTATGACCAACATTAAAATACAGTAAAATACTTGGTCCAGGTGTTCATTAAAGAATGAAGCTGAGTCCTGTTAAAAACTATATTGTTAATATTCTTGTAAACCACTCTAACATTAGGGACAGATTTGAAGAGACTGGACTTACATGATTCAATTAAATGCAGGCATTGCACAGAAAAGTAAGATAAAAATTGTACGTTTGAAAACAAGCAGTTCTAACAGATTAAATGCAAATGTATTGAACTTGGAAGTTAAATACAGCTGAGCTGTACTGAATAAATGTAGTGTACTGGATTTAAAAAAGGTCAAGCCACTGCAACATTATGCACATATGAACATTTAATTCAGTAATTCTTTCACTTACCATTAGACGGAGCCCATGTTCGACTTGTGGTACTTGTACCACAGTTTAAAGGCCACTGCTGTAGTTTGTTCGTACATGGACAAGGACATAACCCATTACATTTTATATTTACATGTGAGTCACAACTGGGCGGCATGGTGAGCGACTGGTTAGCACGTCTGCCTCACAGTTCTGAGGACCCGGGTTCAAATCTGGCCTCACGGAGTTTGCATGTTCTCCCTGTGCCTACGTGGGGTTTCTCCGGGTACTCTGGTTTCGTCCCACTTTCCAAAAACATGCATGGTAGGTTAATTGAAGACTCTAAATTGCCCGTAGGTATGAATGTGAGTGCGAGCGGTTGTTTGTTTATATGTGCCCTGCAATTGGCTGGCGACCAGTTCTGGGTGTACCCCGCCACTTGCCCGAAGATAGCTGGGATGGCCTCCAGCACGCCCGCAACCCTAGTAAGGATAAGGGTTACAGAAAATGAATGAATGAACAAATGAGTCACGACTGCATCAGTGGAACTATCAAACGCAATGAATCATAATGTCAGCTCCTTAATGTTCATTCGCCATGAAGTAGCCTGCGATCTAACAAACACATGGAAAAACACATCTGTGCTCAACTGAGTGACATTCCAGCTGTATATGTTCATCACAGCATTGCTAAAACCACAAATATAATGGCGGTATAAAGAAAAGAAAAGCAAATTTATTTATATAGCACATTTTATACACAACGTATATCTCAATGTGCTTTACATGATTAAAAGCATTTAAAAACAAAGGGAAAAAACAGCTTGCAAACATTTAAAATAAAGAAAAAAAATAAAAGTACAATTAAAACAGTGTACAGTGCAAGAAATATCATTTAAAAGTGGAAATGCTCCAAAAAAGAAGCATTTGGTGGTCCAAGAACTAACCCTTGAGGGACACCATAGGTCATTGCCATTCGATGAGATTGAACACTAGCTTATTATTGAGCCTTTACATTTATCATTAGAATCTATAATTTCCCCAAATTATAGGTGTTGGCATGGGGTTGTAATAACTGCAGACGGGTGGGGGTTTGGCTATTAGGGAGCTGTGGCATTGGATCCCTGCAGCTTCCACCGGGTGGCCGGTGGACCGCCTTGGGTCCATCGGTGTGGGACGTGTCCCGTCCACTAGACTGCTCTCGGTGGACTCCTGGGCCCGACCCCACCTCTCGATTGAGTGGTGCCTCTGCGGTGCAGGCACAGCAATTACAGGACACTTCTGTCAGTCATTGGGCATGCTTGAACTAACAGCCGAACAGGAAAAAAAAAAAGAAACAAAAAAAGCTAAATTAACAAAGTCCAAAAAGCAAGGCTCCAAGTAACAAAGAAACAAGGGATAAACTCATCAAAACATAACATGACTTACAGCAAAAGACGACATACAGCTAAGGACAATGCAGCAACACAAACTGATGGAAAGCAGGGAAGTAAATACAAACAAATTGAGGAGACAACGAGGAGCACCTGCATGAGACAAAAGTGGCTGGAGGGAGCTGATTGGTAGAGGGTTGAAGAGAACAAGTGGACACAATAACTAAATGAGCACACAAGACATGAACAACATGGGACACAGGAAAACATGAAACAAAACTAAATATAATGTAAACTAAAACCCAGACCATGACAAGCAGCAGTTTGGTCCATTCGGTGAGGATTAATGGACCAATGATGGCTGGGATTCTACCGATGGCTAAGCTTTGATTGAATATATAGTTTTCAAAAAATCAAATTGGACTCTTCATTAAATTGTTGGACTATTATTTCAGAAAAGTAGGAGTAACCATTCAAATCTGATTCGTTAATTGCTCATTTATGTCCTCATGAATAGCGAGTCCGAGCATTAGTGTCAGCAATGACTCACATAAAAGAAAAAGAAACTTTGCTGAGTAATCTCCGCTCATACACATACACACAGTCAATCACCAAATTGCTTGAGGATTTAAAGTTTTCTGAAATAAATTCACAAATACCAACCTTAGCACGACAAATAGCTCCTGCACACACTCATAACAATATAGACTGGAACAAATGCAAGTAAAAAGCAATGTTTAGGTTAATTTTCCACAACTACTGTAGTTAAAAACATCTCAGCAATAAATTCTGGGCTCCCATAATGCTTTTCGCTGACTACATTGCCAGACCGTCAGTGTGGGTAATGCTTCCAATGCTTAAGGCAGAAAATGACCTATTCATACCATATCTGCATGAACTGTTGTTCAAATCTCTCAAGCAGAGCACACCCACCTAAAATAGGTATGTGCTCATGTAGAGTGTGTGGATGGTGACCTCAAGTGGACAACTAAAATATCTGCACTTCTCTAACATTACATATTGGCATTGAATTGCCTATATGAAACTGTTTATAATGATACAATCACTAAATCGTTGCTACTTTGCTGATTTCATTTATTGTGGGGTTTTCTGGAATGTAACAGGGCCCTCAACATACCTGAAAACCTAGAAGTAGGCCATTTTGGTTTGAAGCAGCCATATTGGGCAAATCCTGCTTTAGGAAATTTTCCCAAATGAGCCCCAATCAGAAGCATGTATCCTGGACAGAGTGGTGATGCTAAATTGCGAAGCTTTTTTGCCTACACCATCCACTGTGGCCAGAGTGTGAATCTTCATTTTGAAGATTCGCCATGAAAAATGGGGCGTCGAGGGCTCATTCATTGCTGCTTGCAGCTTTAATTATTATTGTTTCCTCTATCCCGGTGGTTCTCAAAACTTTTTACGCAAAATACCACCTAAAAAAAATACTTAGCTTTCCCAGTACCACTGTAATGACCAACATTAAAATACAGTAACACCGTAGGCCCAAGTTTTCATTAAAAATGAGAAAGACGTTCGTTTTATTTCTAAAACGTATTTTATTGTAAGCCATTTTACAGTTTAAACATTAACACTGCACTTAAATATAGGAAAAAAAACTACTTAAATAATTATGAAATTAAAAATGTATTTCACAAAATAAATAAAAATGTTACTTATTTAAACAAAAGGAAACATTAAATGCAGATATATTGTATTTATAAGTAAAATACAACTGAACTGTACTTAAAAATGTACTGTAATTGAAAATGCTGTATGCATAGCTACAAGCTTCATGCTAATGTTTGATTGTATTTCATGTTTTAAGTGTTGTAAATTTTATTTGTATTTAATTATAAGTGATTATTTCACATACAACTAAAGGGGGGCCACCTACATCTAGTGGTACTCGTACCACACTTTGAAAATCACTGCTATAGCCTATTTTCCTGGTCCTGATCTTCCAAGGTTGTCACGTGACAAGAAAACAGTTTTCCACAATGCATTCAGGTTTTAGTGGAAAACACTGTATGTACATTTCTCCCAGTGTCCTTTCTCCAAGCAGTCAGGTTTATAGCGGTGGGAGCTTGCCATTCGACGCACACTTCAGCGGCCAAGGCGCAGAGTGACCAGGTGTATATGTGGGGTCAGTGTCAGGGTCAATCCATCAATCCAAGTGAGATTGTAGATATTTGAACACAAGTAACATTACAACAGTCGTTTGTAGATTGGGGGGTTGGGGGGAAGACACCCTGTGAGGACATGAAATAACTAACAAAGAGAACCAGATAGAGGACAGAAAAGGGAAGGACAGGAAGTGGGAAAATGAGCAAAACAGTGCTACTGTCGAGTGAAGCGGTGGGATTCTTTTTTTTTAGCATCTAAACACCTATAAGAACCTGTGAGTTGATATGTTAGTATAACCTGTGTTGTTATTAGTGATCCCATCACAAGTAATTAAAGTCTATATTGTTTCTATCAAACATATTAGTAAATGAACAGCATATCACATGCATGTTAGTCAACTGGTGTACGGGAGTTGCTGAGCCAGCACATCGAGGAAGGAAGGGTCTGCTGGACTTGGCCACCTCTTACTTTGAGAGCCGCTTGAAGCATCATCAGAAAAATCACAGTCAAAAACGCCTTCACCCTCTTTTCTGCTGCCAAACAATTTGATGCAAAGGTATAGGATACTGGGGTGTACATTTCTATTGCTTTTATTTTCATTTGATTCTTATCAAAAATGACTGACACAAACTACTTTTCTAATACCGAAACTTTGAGCTTTCTACTGCTCCACAACTCTACTTTCTATTCAGCTGGCAGCCTGGATGAATATACGGACACTGTTACATCCTATATCAGTTTCTGTGAAGATGTGTGTGTACCAACAAAATAATTTCGCACATTCAACAACAACAAGCCGTGGTTCACTGCTAAACTTATGCAGCTTCGCCAAGCTAAGGAGGACGCATATCAGAGCGGGCACAGGGCCCTGTATAATCGAGCTAGAAACCAGCTGACTAAAGAAATTAACATTGCAAAGAGGAACTATGCAGCAAAGTTGGAAAAACAGTTTAGCGCTAACGACTCTAAATCAGTCTGGCATGCATTCCAATCGCTGACTAATTACAAGCGACGATCCCCCCCAAGCTGAGAACAATAGCACACCAGCCAACGACTTGAATACCTTCTACTGCAGATTTGAAAAGGACACTTCACACCCCACACCCGCACCCCCGACCACAATCCCACCTCTGACTTCTGCGTTAACCATCCATGAACAGGATGTGAGACGCATCTTCAAACAACAAAAGATTAACAAAGCGGCAGGCCCAGACCATGTGTCCCCATCCTGCCTCAAAGTCTACGCGGACCAGCTCGCTCCAGTCTTCACACAGATCGTCAATAGATCTCTGGAACTGTGCGAAGTACCATCCTGTTTCAAACGCTCCACCATAATCCCAGTCCCCAAGAAACCTGCAATCTCGGGTCTAAATGACTACAGGCCTGTCGCCTTGACATTTGTGGTCATGAAGTCCTTTGAACGTCTCGTGCTGGACCACCTCAAGAGTGTCACAGGTCCCCTGCTGGACCCCCTGCAGTTTGGCTACCAAGCGAACAGGTCTGCGGATGATGCAGTCAACATGGGACTGCACTTCATCCGAGAACACCTCGACAGTGCAGGGACCTACGCGAGGATCCTGTTCGTGGACTTCAGCTCAGCGTTCAACACCATCATCCCTGAACTCCTTTCATTCAAGCTTCTCCAACTCAGCGTCTCACCTGCCATCTGCCAGTGGATTTACAGCTTTCTGACGGGCAGGACACAGCAGGTCAGGCTGGGGGAGGCCACCTCATCCACACAGAGCATCAGCACTGGGGCGCCCCAAGGTTGTGTCCTCTCTCCGCTGCTCTTCTCTCTCTACACAAACGACTGCACCTCAGCGCACCCGACTGTGAAACTCCTAAAGTTTGCATATGACACCACTGTCATCGGCCTCATCAAGGACGGTGACGAGTCTGCATATCGACAGGAAGCGGAGCGGCTGGAGCTGTGTTGCGGCCGACACAACCTGGAGCTGAACACGCTCAAGACTGTAGAGATGATCGTGGACTTCAGGAGGCATCCTTCGCCACAGCTGCCCCTCACGTTGTCCAGCTGCCATGTGTCAACCGTCGAGACCTTCAAGTTCCTGTTACAAATTACAGTTTCTCAGGATCTGAAGTGGCCGACCAACATCAACTCAGTCTTCAAAAAGGCCCAGCACAGGATGTACTTCCTGCGGCTTCTGAGAAAGCACGGCCTGCCACCGGAGCTGCTGAGGCAGTTCTACACATCGAATCAGTCCTGTGTTCTTCCATCACAGTCTGGTTTGGTGCTGCTACAAAAAAGGACAAACTCCGACTGCAACGGACAATCAAATTGTCAAATTTCTGTGGGGCCAATTATACATTACTCGTGCACTCACTGTAGTTGTCTCACCACGCTGCACTATTTGCGTATCTGTTGTTGACCAATACTGGCCACTCATACCAGAGTAGCATCTGCTCCATTTGCACACTGATTGAGGAGTATCTGCAACATTTGCACAACCAACATTGTCCCAGATTATCGCACTACTCGTCACTTTAAACCGCATACACTCCTTGAAGTCTCGACGCCCTTTGCACAATGGTCATTGCACCGGACTATTGCAATATCAGTCATTCGAACTCCTCTAAGTGCTTGAGGACTTTGCATCTTTTTGCTCAATTGTCAAAAAAATAAAAAATAAAAAAATGTACCGGCATTACCAGATAACTACCAACCCTTTACTGCTCAGTAACCATTTTTTTTTTTTTTGTCAATGTCTTTATGTCTCAAAAGTGTTCTCTGTCAATTGACTGTCTGTTGTCGTACTAGAGCAGGTCCAACTACTTGAGACAAATTCCTTGTGTTTTCTGGACATACTTGGCAAATAAAGATGATTCTGATTCTGATCTTTTCTCTGACCAAGAGGAGTTTTGCTTTAAATTTTGCATCAACCATCTCACTCAGGTGACTCAGATGCCAACCTTCTGTCAAGTTGATGGAACCGTGCTCAAAGGGTTCATCATCAGAGCAAGCTACTGTGGAGCCTTCAAGTACTACTATAAGTAGTAGAACTGCAGTCAGGTCGAGACCCCGATGAGGACGACGAGTATGCAGAAGAGCTTCCCTGAGACGGCTTCTGACAGTTTGTGCAGAAATTCTTTGGTTATGCAAACCGATTGTTGCAACAGCTGTTCGGGTGGCTGGTCTCAGACGATCTTGGAGGTGAACATGCTGGATGTGGAGGTCCTGGGCTGGTGTGGTTACACATGGTCTGCGGTTGTGAAGCCGGTTGAATGTACTGCCAAATTGTCTGAAACGCCTTTGGAGACAGTTTATGGTAGAGAAATGAACATTCAATTCACGGGCAACAGCTCTGGTGGACATTCCTGCAGTCAGCATGCCAATTCCACACTCCCTCAGAACTTGCAACATCTGTGGCATTGTGCTGTGTGATAAAACTGCACATTACAGAATGGACTTTTCTTGTGGCCAGCCTATGGCACACCTGTGCAATAATCATGCCGTCTAATCAGCATCTTGATATGCCACACCTGTGAGGTGGGATGGATTATCTCGACAAAGGAGAAATGCTCACTAACACAGATTTAGACAGATTTGTGAACAATATTTGAGGGCAATGGCCTTTTGTGTATGTAGAAAAAGGTTTCGATTTTGGAGTCCAGCTCACGAAAAATGGGAGTAAAAACAAGTGTTGCGTTTATATTTTTGCTCAGTGTAGATTAGATTTGATTGGATTACATTAGCTCGATAGATAGATTTATTCACTTTGCTATCTTCATAAAAGGTTATAAAAACATTTGCACGACTGTGTTTGTTATGAGTGAAATGAAAACGAGAGAAAAATTAATCAGGCAATCTTTGCAATTAGTGGTACACCCCCCCCTCACAATCATCATTTTTGTTTTATTCCCATGACAAATGTAGCAGCATTGATAATGTGTGTGAAAAGAAAACCTGTAGGGTGACTTGCGGCGGGAAGAACTTACCAGTTTACTGGACTTTACAAGGTAGGGGCGGGGTAACTAGCTTGCTCACCAGTAGTCCAGATAGGTTGAAGGCTCACACTTGTCATTTAAGATGAATAAGTAGCGGGCCAGTGTCAATATAGGTATGTGGTGGCCAGACACAACGGCATTACAGGCTGTCTGTGACGCGCATATGTGGTGCGCATGTACGCGACAGTGCCATTGATACCAGCGTGTCCAAAGCAGTCAATTATATTATCGCAGGCAGCCAATCAGATTGCGGCGTGTTGCATTTAACTCAAATGGAACTCATAACAATGACTGAGACCCCCCGATTTTAGCCACGACATTGGTCTGATTAGCTATCCCAGCCGATTTCCCAGATCGGGCCAGACAAATTTTGTCGGGAACGACAAAACTTCTTGTAGTCTGACATAATCTACGATGGACGATTTGGCCCTACGACGCCAAAATGAAAAGTCGAGCATGTTTGATTTTTGGATATCTTTTGTGTACTGTGACATATCCACAACAGCGCACCTTGACATCGACCAATAGGATTGCGTATTGACCGGTGCATCGCCTCCCATGCTGGCTGTTGCCAACATATTTGCACGCCGTTTTCAACATTTATTAACACGCACAAACCTATGTTTACCGAAACTAGACCATGAGTCGACAGAATCTCGGCATGTTTACGTACAACCGTTAGTGCTAGCACTAGCTTGCTAGGCTACATAACATTTTGTTGCCTGCTTGCAAGTATTAAAAGTATGTGAACATCCCTCAAGCAATCCTTGAATGAACATCCTCTCCTGAGCACCAGTGACAACCACCACACGTTTTTCCTCATTTTGTCCTCAAGCCACCCACACACACACACACAATACATCGGTGCGGGGCATTGTTGTCGTCGCCATGGTAACGAATGTATCCGGTCGCGTTGACCGGTGGCGCGTTTTCTTGTTCCGCCTCTCCAACAATGTTTGATTTGACAAGATAGAGCCCAGTGATCGTAAAAGCCGCGGTATTGGAATACATTTTGTGTAGTGTTGCCGCTGTACAGCGAGATTGTATTGCAGTAGTCAATTGTGGAAGACCAAATTTGTCTTGTAGTCTGATCCAGGCATAAAACATGCGCTCATGCAAATGTGACAAGATGACATTTTTAATCGCACAGGCTGGAAAAAAAAGGTTACTTTTGAACCCTGTGATGTGCAATGCATTTTTAAACTTCAATTGCTGATCATACAGCCTGCTGTTTAATCCATTCTGCTCAAAACACATCACTGCACCAGTGGAATGTAAAGGTTGTTTCTCTTTGTGCCAAAATAAACAACCATTTGATGCATGTTATCAAGCCTTCAACCAATAACTTTTTTTCACAGTTGGAGGAAAAAATATATAGTGTGAAACCTTTGGAATTTCCTAAATTTCTACATAAATTGGTCATAAAATCAGAATCATCTTTATTCGCCAAGTATGTCAAAAACACACAAACAATTATGTTTTCATATTTTTATTGAAAATAACGTAAACATTCACAGGACAGGAAGGGAAAAGTATGTGAATCCTTGGATTTAATGGAAAACCCTCCTTTGACAGCAATAACCTTAAAGGTCCTGTAGGTTAGCTATTTAGACCTCCATAAAGTGACAAGCTAACATGGACTTACTATAAAACACATTTTTCATTTAAAAAACACACCTTGGTTTTGTCATATGAGTTTCCAGAAAAGGCCCCTCTGACAGCTACTTACTTCTTTTTGACCCAATTTGGTATCCGCTTTGTAAGACCCACTTGTAAGACAGACACGTGTTTGTTATGTTGATAGCGCTGGCTCGGGAGCGTAGAGGTAGGTGGAGCTCTTCGCTAGTGACGTAGATAAGCTTGAGACATTTGAATAGCCTAATTTCAGGCCTCTCAGCAGAAAAACGTCTGGAACTCAGGAATGCATGGACGTTTTAATTCATATTTCATGTTTACTGAGGCCCCACTGAGCCAATATTACATCCCAAATACCAGAACAATTTAGTAAAATATGGCACCTTTCACCAAATGTTTCCTGTCGTTGTAGATTAGATGTGCAGAGCGATCAGGATGAATTTTGAACCATTCCTCTTTACAAAAGTGTTGCAGTTCAGCAAGATGTCTCGGGTGAAGAGCCCCGGAATCTCAATCAGGTTGAGGTTATGACTTTGACTGGGCCACTCCAGAACACTTATATTCTTCTTCTGAAGCCATTTGCTTCTGTGTTTTGGATCATTGTCCTGTTTCAACATCCATCCTCTTTTTAAGCTTCCATTGTTGGACAGATGGCCTCAAGTTCTTCTGTCCAGGCCCTGAGGAAACAAAGCTGGCCCATACCATGATCCTCCTTCCACCATGCTTCACAGTTGGGATGTGGTTTCGATCTTGGTGTGCTGTGCCATTTTCCCCCCACATATGGCATTGTGTGTTCCTCACAAATAATTCAACATTGGTTTAAGCAGTAGGGACAAAGAAATCTACTCCCAAGCATCCCTGAGGTTTTCAAAAGGAAAGGAATGGCTGAACCCGAAAATGACCCAGCTCAATCTGCGCAGGTCCCCTCCTGACTGAACTGTTTCCCGGACCTCCTTGCGTCCTCTTTTACTTAGGCTAAGGTTTCTTTCCTTTGTCAAGACTAGAATCCCTGTCTGTCACCTCTTCTTTTGGTTTACCTAATAGTAGACTTTTTCCTGTCGGCGGTGTGTAACAGACAACACGTCTGAGACAGACAACACGTAATGCCCGGATCAGACTACAAGACAAATTTGCTCTTTCACGATTGCAATGTCAGACTACTGCAATAAAATCTTGTATTCCAATACCACCGCATCCGTTTTTTTCCCCGATCACTGAGCTTCATCGTGTCAACGCAAACGCGACTGGATACACTTGTTACCATGGCAAGGACAACACTAGTAGATTGCGCCGTGTGTTTGTAAGAAGAAAATGGGGAAAAACGTGTGTTGGTGGTCACCGGTGCTCAGGAGAGGACGTTCGTTTAAGGCTTCCTTGAGGTATGTTCCCATACTTTGAATACGATACGGCTAGCAAGCAGGCAACAAAACGCTATGTAGCCTAGCAAGCTAGTGGTAGCACGAACGGTTGTACGTAAACATGCCGCTGTTCTGTCGAATCATGCTCTAAAGTTTCGATGTGGGTGAACTACTTTAATTAAAAATAATTTAATTACAGTAAGTTTGCACCCATTATTTCTGTCATGTTGTAATATTGGTTTGACCTGACTAATTAGAATACATGACCTGACTAGAGCAGTGATTTCCAACCTTTATTGAGCCAAAGAACATATTTTACAGTTGAAAAATCTCACGGCACACCAACAAACAAAAATGTCACAAAAAGTGGCATTTTTCGGATTAATTACTGTATGTACTTCCTGCCATCTAATAGAAGACCATTCATTTGTTCTCTCTGTCACTATGCCTCACTGGCATAATAGAGAAACAAATATACATTATTTATTGTAAATATAATTTTTTTAGCAATTAAGTACACAACTATATATAGTAAATTAACAGGTCATTTAAATAGCCACATTCCTCCATCATGTGATCGGATCTGATCGCTTAACGTTTTTTTAAACTCGCTGATCGGTCCCAAAAATCCTGATCGTGTCTTCTTCTTCTTCTTTTCCTTTCGGCTTGTCCCGTTAGGGGTCGCCACAGCGCGTCATCCTTTTCCATGAGAGCCTATCTCCTGAATCCTCCTCTCGAACACCAACTGCCATCATGTCTTCCCTCACGACATCCATCAACCTTCTCTTTGGTCTTCCTCTAGCTCTCTTGCCTGGCAGCTCCATCCTCATCATCCTTCTACCAATATACTCACTCTCTCTCCTCTGGACGTGTCCAAACCATTGAAGTCTGCTCTCTCTAACTTTGTCTCCAAAACATCGAACCTCGGCTGTCCCTCTGATGAGCTCATTTCTAATTTTATCCAACCTGGTCACTCCTTGAGCCAACCTCAACATCTTCATTTCCGCCACCTCCAACTCTGCTTCCTGTTGTCTCTTCAGTCCCACTGTCTCTAATCCGTACATCATGGCTGGCCGCACCACTGTTTTATAAACTTTGCCCTTCATCCTAGCAGAGACTCTTCTGTCACATAACACACCTGACACCTTCCTCCACCCGTTCCAACCTGCTTGGACCCGTTTCTTCACTTCCTGACCAGACTCACCATTGCTCTGGACGGTTGACCCCAAGTATTTAAAGTCCTACACCCTTGCTATTTCTTCTCTCTATAGCCTCACTCTTCCCCCACCACCCCTCTCATTCAGGCACATATATTCTGTTTTACTTCGGCTAATCTTCATTCTTCTGCTTTCCTCCACATGCTCCCTGCTTTCACTGTAGATCACAATGTCATCTGCAAACATCATGGTCCACGGGGATTCCAGTCTAACCTCATCTGTCAGCCTATCCATCACCACTGCAAACAGGACGGGGCTCAGGGCTGATCCCTGATGCAGTCCGACCTCCACCTTAAATTCAAATCCACTGTCACACCTACAGCACACCTCACCACTGCTCTGCTCCCCTCGTACATGTTCTGTATTATTCTAACATACTTCTCTGCCACTCCAGACTTCCGCATGCAGTACCACAGTTCCTCTCTGGGTACTCTGTCATAGGCTTTCTCTAGATCTACAAAGACACAATGTAGCTCCTTCTGACCTTCTCTGTACTTTTCCATCAACATCCTCAAGGCAAATAATGCATATGTGGTACTCTTTCTGGGCATGAAACCATACTGTTGCTCACAAATACTCACTTCTGTCCTGAGTCGAGCCTCCACAACTCTTTCCCATAACTTGATTGTGTGGGTCATCAATTTTATTCCTCTATAGTTCCCACAGCTCCACACATCACTCTTGTTCTTGAACATGGGCAGCAGCACACTCTTCCTCACACTCAGGCATCTTCTCACGCACTAGAATTCGATTGAACAAGCTGGTCAAAAACTCCACAGCAACCTCTCCTAGATGCTTCCATACCTCCACAGGAATGTCATCAGGACCAACTGCCTTTCCATTTTTCATTCTCTTTAATGCCTTTCTAACTTCCCCCTTACTAATCATTGCCACTTCCTGGTCCACCACACTTGCCTCTTCTACTCTCCCTTCTCTATCATTTTCCTCATTCATCAACTCCTCGAGGTATTCTTTCCATCTACCTAGCACACTGCTGGCACCAGTCAACATATTTCCATCTCTATCCTTAATCACCCTAACCTGCTGCACATCCTTCCCATCTCTATCCCTCTGTCTGGCCAGCCTGTATAGATCCTTTTCTCCTTCTTTAGTGTCCAACCTGCCATACATGTCATCATATGCCTCTTGTTTTGCCTTTGCCACCTCTACCTTTGCCCTGTGTCGCATCTCAATGTATTCCTTTCGCCTCTCCTCGGTCCCCTCAGTGTCCCACTTCTTCTTAGCTAACCGTTTTCCTTGTATGATTTCCTGTACTGTGAGGTTTCACCACCAAGTCTCCTTCTCTCCTTTCCTGCCAGAAGATACATCAAGTACTCTCCTGCCTGCTTCTCTGATCACCTTGGCTGCAGTGGTCCAATCTTCTGGAAGCTCTTCCCGTCCACCGAGAGCCTGTATCACCTCTTCCCAAAAAGCTGCACAACACTCGTCCTGTCTCAGCTTCCACCACATGGTTCTCTTCTCTGCCTTTGTCTTCCTAATTTTCCTCCCCACCACCAGAGTCATCTTACACACCACCATCCTATGCTGTCTAGCCACACTCTCCCCTACCACTACCTTACAGTTGGTAACCTCCTTCAGATTACATCGTCTGCACAAGATGTAATCCACCTGTGTGCTTCTACCTGCGCTCTTGTAGGTCACCCTATGTTCGTGCCTCTTCTGGAAAAAAGTGTTCACTACAGCCATTTGCATCCTTGTTGCAAAGTCTACCACCATCTGTCCCTCCAAGTTCCTTTCCTGGATGCCGTACTTACCCATCACTTCTTCATCACCCCTATTACCTTCACCAACATGTCCATTACAATCTGCACCAATTATGACTCTCTCTCTGTCTGGGATGCTCAGAACTACATCATCTAGCTCCTTCCAGAATTTCTCTTTCACCTCTAGGTCACATCCTACCTGTGGGGGATAGCCACTAATCACATTACACATAACACCCTCAATTTCAAATTTCAGCCTCATCACTAGATCTGATACTCTTTTCACCTCCAAGACATTCTTAGCCAACTCTTCTTTTAAAATAACCCCGACTCCATTTCTCTTCCCATCTACACCATGGTAAAATAATTTAAACCCTGTCCCTAAACTTCTAGC
>NW_026903094.1:0-30291 GCF_024500385.1 Phyllopteryx taeniolatus
AAGCCTAAAAAGTCCTGCCAAAATCACAAAGGTCGTCATGTTACAATTTAGTCAAAGGCCTACTACTGGAGCAAAACCGACTGCTTTGACGCTCGCCGTTCGGCCCCACAACCTCCGAGAGGCTTGGAAGAGGCCTCCCCTGAAAGCTGGATTCCCACCGATCTTTTGTTTCAAATCTTAGCCCACTAGCTCAAAAGTAAGCGCTAAAAAGTCCTGCCAAAATCACATCGGTCGTCATGTTACAATTTAGTCAAAGGCCTACTATTGGAGACGAAACTGAGAGCTTTGACGCTCGCCGTTCGGCCCCACGACCTCCGAGAGGCTTGGAAGAGGGCTCCTCTGAAAGCTGGATTCCCACCGATCGTTTGTTTCAAATCTTAGCACACTAGCTCAAAAGGAAGCGCTAAAAACTCCTGCCAAAATCACATCGGTCGTCATGTTACAATTTTGTCAAAGGCCTACTACTGGAGCGAAACTGAGAGCTTTGACGCTCGCCGTTCGGCCCCACGACCTCCGAGAGGCTTGGAAGAGGCCTCCCCTGAAAGCTGGATTCCCACCGATCGTTTGCTTCAAATCTTAGCACACTAGCTAAAAAGGAAGCGCTAAAAAGTCCTGCCAAAATCACATCGGTCGTCATGTTACAATTTAGTCAAAGGCCTACTACTGGAGCGAAACCGAGAGCTTTGACGATCACCGTTCGGCCACACGACCTCCGAGAGCCTTGGAAGAGGCCTCGCCTGAAAGCTGGATTCCCACCGATCGTTTGTTTCAAATCTTAGCACACTAGCTCAAAAGTAAGCGCTAAAAAGTCCTGCCAAAATCACAAAGGTCGTCATGTTACAATTTAGTCAAAGGGCCTACTAATGGAGCAAAACCGAGTGCTTTGACGCTCGCCGTTCGGCCCCACAACCTCGGAGAGGCTTGGAAGAGGGCTCCACTGAAAGCTGGATTCCCACCGATCGTTTGTTTCAAATCTTAGCCCACTAGCTCAAAAGTAAGCACTAAAAAGTCCTGCCAAAATCACATCGGTCGTCATGTTACAATTTAGTCAAAGGCCTACTACTGGAGCGAAACCGTGAGCTTTACGCTCGCCGTTCGGCCCCACGACCTCCGATAGGCTTGGAAGAGGCCTCGCCTGAAAGCTGGATTCCCACCGATCGTTTGATTCAAATCTTAGCCCACTAGCTCAAACGTATGCGCTAAAAAGTCCTGCCAAAATCACATCGGTCGTCAAGTTACAATTTAGTCAAAGGCCTACTACTGGAGCGAAACAGAGAGCTTTGACGCTCGCCGTTCGGCCCCACAACCTCCGAGAGGCTGGAAGAGGGCTCCCCTGAAAGCTGGATTCCCACCGATCGTTTGTTTCAAATCTTAGCACACTAGCTCAAAAGGAAGCGCTAAAAAGTCCTGCCAAAATCACATCAGTCGTCATATTACAATTTTGTCAAAGGCCTACTACTGGAGCGAAACTGAGAGCTTTGACGCTCGCCGTTCGGCCCCACGACCTCCGAGAGGCTTGGAAGAGGCCTCCCCTTAAAGCTGGATTCCCACCGATCGTTTGTTTCAAATCTTAGCACACTAGCTCAAAAGTAAGCGCTAAAAAGTCCTGCCAAAATCACAAAGGTCGTCATGTTACAATTTAGTCAAAGGCCTACTACTGGAGCAAAACCGACTGCTTTGACGCTCGCCGTTCGGCCCCACAACCTCCGAGAGGCTTGGAAGAGCCCTCCACTGAAAGCTGGTTTCCCACCTATCGTTTGCTTCAAATCTTAGCCCACTAGCTCAAAAGGAAGCGCTACAAAGTCCTGTCAAAATCACATAGGTCGTCATGTTACAATTTTGTCAAAGGCCTACTACTGGAGCGAAACCGAGAGCGTTGTCGATCGCCGTTCGGCCCCACGACCTCCGAGAGGCTTGGAAGAGGCCTCCCCTGAAAGCTGGATTCCCACCGATCGTTTGTTTCAAATCTTGCACACTAGCTAAAAAGGAAGCGCTAAAAAGTCCTGCCAAAATCACATAGGTCGTCATGTTACAATTTTGTCAAAGGCCTACTACTGGAGCGAAACCGAGAGCTTTGACGATCGCCGTTCGGCCCCACGACCTCCGAGAGGCTTGGAAGAGGTCTCGCCTGAAAGCTGGATTCCCACCGATCATTTGATTCAAATCTTAGCCCACTAGCTCAAAAGTAAGCGCTAAAAAGTCCTGCCAAAATCACATCGGTCGTCATGTTACAATTTAGTCAAAGTCCTACTACTGGAGCGAAACAGAGTGCTTTGACGCTCGCCGTTCGGCCCCACGACCTCCGAGAGGCTTGGAAGAGGGCTCCCCTGAAAGCTGGATGCCCACCGATCGTTTGTTTCAAATCTTAGCACACTAGCTAAAAAGGAAGCGCTAAAAAGTCCTGCCAAAATCACAAAGGTCGTCATGTTACAATTTAGTCAAAGGCCTACTACTGGAGAAAACCGAGTGCTTTGACGCTCGCCGTTCGGCCCCACAACCTCCGAGAGGCTTGGAAGAGGCCTCCCCTGAAAGCTGGATTCCCACCGATCGTTTGTTTCAAATCTTAGCGCACTAGCTCAAAAGTAAGCGCTACAAAGTCCTGCCAAAATCACATCGGTCGTCATGTTACAATTTAGTCAAAGGCCTACTACTGGAGCAAAACCGAGTGCTTTGACGCTCGCCGTTCGGCCCCACGACCTCCGAGAGGCTTGGAAGAGGCCTCCCCTGAAAGCTGGATTCCCACCGATCTTTTGATTCAAATCTTAGCCCACTAGCTCAAAAGTAAGCGCTAAAAAGTCCTGCCAAAATCACATCGGTCGTCATGTTACAATTTAGTCAAAGGCCTACTACTGGAGCGAAACAGAGAGCTTTGACGCTCGCCGTTCGGCCCCACGACCTCCGAGAGGCTTGGAAGAGGGCTCCCCTGAAAGCTGGATTCCCACCGATCGTTTGTTTCAAATCTTAGCACACTAGCTCAAAAGGAAGCGCTAAAAACTCCTGCCAAAATCACAACGGTCGTCATGTTACAATTTTGTCAAAGGCCTACTACTGGAGCGAAACTGAGAGCTTTGACGCTCGCCGTTCGGCCCCACGACCTCAGAGAGGCTTGGAAGAGGCCTCCCCTGAAAGCTGGATTCCCACCGATCGTTTGTTTCAAATCTTAGCACACTAGCTAAAAAGGAAGCGCTAAAAAGTCCTGCCAAAATCACATCGGTCGTCATGTTACAATTTAGTCAAAGGCCTACTACTGGAGCGAAACAGAGAGCTTTGACGATCGCCGTTCGGCCACACGACCTCCGAGACCCTTGGAAGAGGCCTCGCCTGAAAGCTGGATTCCCACCGATCGTTTGTTTCAAATCTTAGCCCACTAGCTCAAAAGTAAGCGCTAAAAGGTCCTGCCAAAATCACATCGGTCGTCATGCTACAATTTAGTCAAAGGCCTACTACTGGAGCGAAACCGTGAGCTTTACACTCGCTGTTCGGCCCCACGACCTCCGATAGGCTTGGAAGAGCCCTCCCCTGAAAGCTGGATTCCCACCGATCGTTTGCTTCAAATCTTAGCCCACTAGCTCAAAAGGAAGCGCTACAAAGTCCTGTCAAAATCACATAGGTCGTCATGTTACAATTTTGTCAAAGGCCTACTACTGGAGCGAAACCGAGAGCGTTGTTGATCGCCGTTCGGCCCCACGACCTCCGAGAGGCTTGGAAGAGGCTCCCCTGAAAGCTGGTTTCCCACCGATCGTTTGTTTCAAATCTTGGCACACTAGCTAAAAAGGAAGCGCTAAAAAGTCCTGCCAAAATCACATAGGTCGTCATGTTACAATTTAGTCAAAGGCCTACTACTGGAGCGAAACAGAGAGCTTTGACGCTCGCCGTTCGGCCCCACGACCTCCGAGAGGCTTGGAAGAGGGCTCCCCTGAAAGCTGGATTCCCACCGATCGTTTGTTTCAAATCTTAGCACACTAGCTAAAAAGGAAGCGCTAAAAAGTCCTGCCAAAATCACAAAGGTCGTCATGTTACAATTTAGTCAAAGGCCTACTACTGGAGAAAACCGAGTGCTTTGACGCTCGCCGTTCGGCCCCACAACCTCCGAGAGGCTTGGAAGAGGCCTCCCCTGAAAGCTGGATTCCCACCGATCGTTTGTTTCAAATCTTAGCGCACTAGCTCAAAAGCAAGCGCTAGAAAGTCCTGCCAAAATCACATCGGTCGTCATGTTACAATTTAGTCAAAGGCCTACTACTGGAGCAAAACCGAGTGCTTTGACGCTCGCCGTTCGGCCCCACGACCTCCGAGAGGCTTGGAAGAGGCCTCCCCTGAAAGCTGGATTCCCACCGATCGTTTGTTTCAAATCTTAGCACACTAGCTAAAAAGGAAGCGCTAAAAAGTCCTGCCAAAATCACATCGGTCGTCATGTTACAATTTAGTCAAAGGCCTACTACTGGAGCGAAACCGAGAGCTTTGACGATCGCCGTTCGGCCACACGACCTCCGAGAGCCTTGGAAGAGGCCTCGCCTGAAAGCTGGATTCCCACCGATCGTTTGTTTCAAATCTTAGCCCACTAGCTCAAACGTACGCGCTAAAAAGTCCTGCCAAAATCACATCGGTCGTCATGTTACAATTTAGTCAAAGGCCTACTACTGGAGCGAAACAGAGAGCTTTGACGCTCGCCGTTCGGGCCCACAACCTCCGAGAGGCTTGGAAGAGGGCTCCCCTGAAAGCTGGATTCCCACCGATCGTTTGTTTCAAATCTTAGCACACTAGCTCAAAAGGAAGCGCTAAAAAGTCCTGCCAAAATCACATCGGTCGTCATGTTACAATTTTGTCAAAGGCCTACTACTGGAGCGAAACTGAGAGCTTTGACGCTCGCCGTTCGGCAACACGACCTCCGAGAGGCTTGGAAGAGGCCTCCCCTTAAAGCTGGATTCCCACCGATTGTTTGTTTCAAATCTTAGCACACTAGCTCAAAAGTAAGCGCTAAAAAGTCCTGCCAAAATCACAAAGGTCGTCATGTTACAATTTAGTCAAAGGCCTACTACTGGAGCAAAACCGAGTGCTTTGACGCTCGCCGTTCGGCCCCACAACCTCCGAGAGGCTTGGAAGAGCCCTCCGCTGAAAGCTGGATTCCCACCGATCGTTTGCTTCAAATCTTAGCCCACTAGCTCAAAAGGAAGCGCTACAAAGTCCTGTCAAAATCACATAGGTCGTCATGTTACAATTTTGTCAAAGGCCTACTACTGGAGCGAAACCGAGAGCTTTGACGCTCGCTGTTCGGTCCCACGACCTCCGAGAGGCTTGGAAGAGGCCTCCCCTGAAAGCTGGTTTCCCACCGATCGTTTGTTTCAAATCTTGGCACACTAGCTAAAAAGGAAGCGCTAAAAAGTCCTGCCAAAATCACATAGGTCGTCATGTTACAATTTTGTCAAAGGCCTACTACTGGAGCGAAACCGAGAGCTTTGACGATCGCCGTTCGGCCACACGACCTCCGAGAGCCTTGGAAGAGGCCTCGCCTGAAAGCTGGATTCCCACCGATCGTTTGTTTCAAATCTTAGCACACTAGCTCAAAAGGAAGCGCTAAAAACTCCTGCCAAAATCACATCGGTCGTCATGTTACAATTTTGTCAAAGGCCTACTACTGGAGCGAAACTGAGAGCTTTGACGCTCGCCGTTCGGCCCCACGACCTCCGAGAGGCTTGGAAGAGGCCTCCCCTGAAAGCTGGATTCCCACCGATCGTTTGTTTCAAATCTTCGCACACTAGCTAAAAAGGAAGCGCTAAAAAGTCCTGCCAAAATCACATCGGTCGTCATGTTACAATTTAGTCAAAGGCCTACTACTGGAGCGAAACCGAGAGCTTTGACGATCGCCGTTCGGCCACACGACCTCCGAGAGCCTTGGAAGAGGCCTCGCCTGAAAGCTGGATTCCCACCGATCGTTTGTTTCAAATCTTAGCACACTAGCTCAAAAGTAAGCGCTAAAAAGTCCTGCCAAAATCACAAAGGTCGTCATGTTACAATTTAGTCAAAGGGCTACTAATGGAGCAAAACCGAGTGCTTTGACGCTCGCCGTTCGGCCCCACGACCTCCGAGAGGCTTGGAAGAGGCCTCCCCTGAAAGCTGGATTCCCACCGATCGTTTATTTCAAATCTTAGCCCACTAGCTCAAAAGTAAGCACTAAAAAGTCCTGCCAAAATCACATCGGTCGTCATGTTACAATTTAGTCAAAGGCCTACTACTGGAGCGAAACCGTGAGCTTTACGCTCGCCGTTCGGCCCCACGACCTCCGATAGGCTTGGAAGAGGCCTCGCCTGAAAGCTGGATTCCCACCGATCGTTTGATTCAAATCTTAGCCCACTAGCTCAAACGTATGCGCTAAAAAGTCCTGCCAAAATCACATCGGTCGTCATGTTACAATTTAGTCAAAGGCCTACTACTGGAGCGAAACAGAGAGCTTTGACGCTCGCCGTTCGGCCCCACAACCTCCGAGAGGCTGGAAGAGGGCTCCCCTGAAAGCTGGATTCCCACCGATCGTTTGTTTCAAATCTTAGCACACTAGCTCAAAAGGAAGCGCTAAAAAGTCCTGCCAAAATCACATCAGTCGTCATATTACAATTTTGTCAAAGGCCTACTACTGGAGCGAAACTGAGAGCTTTGACGCTCGCCGTTCGGCCCCACGACCTCCGAGAGGCTTGGAAGAGGCCTCCCCTTAAAGCTGGATTCCCACCGATCGTTTGTTTCAAATCTTAGCACACTAGCTCAAAAGTAAGCGCTAAAAAGTCCTGCCAAAATCACAAAGGTCGTCATGTTACAATTTAGTCAAAGGCCTACTACTGGAGCAAAACCGAGTGCTTTGACGCTCGCCGTTCGGCCCCACGACCTCCGAGAGGCTTGGAAGAGGCCCTCCCTGAAAGCTGGATTCCCACCGATCGTTTGCTTCAAATCTTAGCCCACTAGCTCAAAAGGAAGCGCTAAAAAGTCCTGCCAAAATCACATAGGTCGTCATGTTACAATTTAGTCAAAGGCCTACTACTGGAGCGAAACCGAGAGCTTTGACGATCGCCGTTCGGCCCCACGACCTCCGAGAGGCTTGGAAGAGGCCTCCCCTGAAAGCTGGATTCCCACCGATCGTTTGTTTCAAATCTTAGCACACTAGCTAAAAAGGAAGCGCTAAAAAGTCCTGCCAAAATCACATCGGTCGTCATGTTACAATTTAGTCAAAGGCCTACTACTGGAGCGAAACCGAGAGCTTTGACGCTCGCCGTTCGGCCCCACGACCTCCGAGAGGCTTGGAAGAGGCCTCGCCTGAAAGCTGGATTCCCACCGATCGTTTGTTTCAAATCTTAGCACACTAGCTCAAAAGGAAGCGCTAAAAAGTCCTGCCAAAATCACAAAGGTCGTCATGTTACAATTTAGTCAAAGGCCTACTACTGGAGCGAAACCGAGAGCTTTGACGCTCGCCGTTCGGCCCCACGACCTCCGAGAGGCTTGGAAGAGGCCTCCCCTGAAAGCTGGATTCCCACCGATCGTTTGTTTCAAATCTTAGCACACTAGCTCAAAAGTAAGCGCTAAAAAGTCCTGCCAAAATCACATCGGTCGTCATGTTACAATTTAGTCAAAGGCCTACTACTGGAGCGAAACCGAGAGCTTTGACGCTCGCCGTTCGGCCCCACGACCTCCGAGAGGCTTGGAAGAGGCCTCCCCTGAAAGCTGGATTCCCACCGATCGTTTGTTTCAAATCTTAGCCCACTAGCTCAAAAGTAAGCGCTAAAAAGTCCTGCCAAAATCACATCGGTCGTCATGTTACAATTTAGTCAAAGGCCTACTACTGGAGCGAAACCGAGAGCTTTGACGATCGCCGTTCGGCCCCACGACCTCCGAGAGGCTTGGAAGAGGTCTCGCCTGAAAGCTGGATTCCCACCGATCGTTTGATTCAAATCTTAGCCCACTAGCTCAAAAGTAAGCGCTAAAAAGTCCTGCCAAAATCACATCGGTCGTCATGTTACAATTTAGTCAAAGTCCTACTACTGGAGCGAAACAGAGTGCTTTGACGCTCGCCGTTCGGCCCCACGACCTCCGAGAGGCTTGGAAGAGGGCTCCCCTGAAAGCTGGATGCCCACCGATCGTTTGTTTCAAATCTTAGCACACTAGCTAAAAAGGAAGCGCTAAAAAGTCCTGCCAAAATCACAAAGGTCGTCATGTTACAATTTAGTCAAAGGCCTACTACTGGAGAAAACCGAGTGCTTTGACGCTCGCCGTTCGGCCCCACAACCTCCGAGAGGCTTGGAAGAGGCCTCCCCTGAAAGCTGGATTCCCACCGATCGTTTGTTTCAAATCTTAGCGCACTAGCTCAAAAGTAAGCGCTACAAAGTCCTGCCAAAATCACATCGGTCGTCATGTTACAATTTAGTCAAAGGCCTACTACTGGAGCAAAACCGAGTGCTTTGACGCTCGCCGTTCGGCCCCACGACCTCCGAGAGGCTTGGAAGAGGCCTCCCCTGAAAGCTGGATTCCCACCGATCTTTTGATTCAAATCTTAGCCCACTAGCTCAAAAGTAAGCGCTAAAAAGTCCTGCCAAAATCACATCGGTCGTCATGTTACAATTTAGTCAAAGGCCTACTACTGGAGCGAAACAGAGAGCTTTGACGCTCGCCGTTCGGCCCCACGACCTCCGAGAGGCTTGGAAGAGGGCTCCCCTGAAAGCTGGATTCCCACCGATCGTTTGTTTCAAATCTTAGCACACTAGCTCAAAAGGAAGCGCTAAAAACTCCTGCCAAAATCACAACGGTCGTCATGTTACAATTTTGTCAAAGGCCTACTACTGGAGCGAAACTGAGAGCTTTGACGCTCGCCGTTCGGCCCCACGACCTCAGAGAGGCTTGGAAGAGGCCTCCCCTGAAAGCTGGATTCCCACCGATCGTTTGTTTCAAATCTTAGCACACTAGCTAAAAAGGAAGCGCTAAAAAGTCCTGCCAAAATCACATCGGTCGTCATGTTACAATTTAGTCAAAGGCCTACTACTGGAGCGAAACAGAGAGCTTTGACGATCGCCGTTCGGCCACACGACCTCCGAGACCCTTGGAAGAGGCCTCGCCTGAAAGCTGGATTCCCACCGATCGTTTGTTTCAAATCTTAGCCCACTAGCTCAAAAGTAAGCGCTAAAAGGTCCTGCCAAAATCACATCGGTCGTCATGCTACAATTTAGTCAAAGGCCTACTACTGGAGCGAAACCGTGAGCTTTACACTCGCTGTTCGGCCCCACGACCTCCGATAGGCTTGGAAGAGCCCTCCCCTGAAAGCTGGATTCCCACCGATCGTTTGCTTCAAATCTTAGCCCACTAGCTCAAAAGGAAGCGCTACAAAGTCCTGTCAAAATCACATAGGTCGTCATGTTACAATTTTGTCAAAGGCCTACTACTGGAGCGAAACCGAGAGCGTTGTTGATCGCCGTTCGGCCCCACGACCTCCGAGAGGCTTGGAAGAGGCCTCCCCTGAAAGCTGGTTTCCCACCGATCGTTTGTTTCAAATCTTGGCACACTAGCTAAAAAGGAAGCGCTAAAAAGTCCTGCCAAAATCACATAGGTCGTCATGTTACAATTTAGTCAAAGGCCTACTACTGGAGCGAAACAGAGAGCTTTGACGCTCGCCGTTCGGCCCCACGACCTCCGAGAGGCTTGGAAGAGGGCTCCCCTGAAAGCTGGATTCCCACCGATCGTTTGTTTCAAATCTTAGCACACTAGCTAAAAAGGAAGCGCTAAAAAGTCCTGCCAAAATCACAAAGGTCGTCATGTTACAATTTAGTCAAAGGCCTACTACTGGAGAAAACCGAGTGCTTTGACGCTCGCCGTTCGGCCCCACAACCTCCGAGAGGCTTGGAAGAGGCCTCCCCTGAAAGCTGGATTCCCACCGATCGTTTGTTTCAAATCTTAGCGCACTAGCTCAAAAGCAAGCGCTAAAAAGTCCTGCCAAAATCACATCGGTCGTCATGTTACAATTTAGTCAAAGGCCTACTACTGGAGCAAAACCGAGTGCTTTGACGCTCGCCGTTCGGCCCCACGACCTCCGAGAGGCTTGGAAGAGGCCTCCCCTGAAAGCTGGATTCCCACCGATCGTTTGTTTCAAATCTTAGCACACTAGCTAAAAAGGAAGCGCTAAAAAGTCCTGCCAAAATCACATCGGTCGTCATGTTACAATTTAGTCAAAGGCCTACTACTGGAGCGAAACCGAGAGCTTTGACGATCGCCGTTCGGCCACACGACCTCCGAGAGCCTTGGAAGAGGCCTCGCCTGAAAGCTGGATTCCCACCGATCGTTTGTTTCAAATCTTAGCACACTAGCTCAAACGTAAGCGCTAAAAAGTCCTGCCAAAATCACAAAGGTCGTCATGTTACAATTTAGTCAAAGGCCTACTACTGGAGCGAAACAGAGAGCTTTGACGCTCGCCGTTCGGACCCACAACCTCGGAGAGGCTTGGAAGAGGGCTCCCCTGAAAGCTGGATTCCCACCGATCGTTTGTTTCAAATCTTAGCACACTAGCTCAAAAGGAAGCGCTAAAAAGTCCTGCCAAAATCACATCGGTCGTCATGTTACAATTTTGTCAAAGGCCTACTACTGGAGCGAAACTGAGAGCTTTGACGCTCGCCGTTCGGCCCCACGACCTCCGAGAGGCTTGGAAGAGGCCTCCCCTTAAAGCTGGATTCCCACCGATTGTTTGTTTCAAATCTTAGCACACTAGCTCAAAAGTAAGCGCTAAAAAGTCCTGCCAAAATCACAAAGGTCGTCATGTTACAATTTAGTCAAAGGCCTACTACTAGAGCAAAACCGAGTGCTTTGACGCTCGCCGTTCGGCCCCACAACCTCCGAGAGGCTTGGAAGAGCCCTCCCCTGAAAGCTGGATTCCCACTGATCGTTTGCTTCAAATCTTAGCCCACTAGCTCAAAAGGAAGCGCTACAAAGTCCTGTCAAAATCACATAGGTCGTCATGTTACAATTTTGTCAAAGGCCTACTACTGGAGCGAAACTGAGAGCTTTGACGCTCGCCGTTCGGCCCCACGACCTCCGAGAGGCTTGGAAGAGGCCTCCCCTGAAAGCTGGATTCCCACCGATCGTTTGTTTCAAATCTTCGCACACTAGCTAAAAAGGAAGCGCTACAAAGTCCTGCCAAAATCACATAGGTCGTCATGTTACAATTTTGTCAAAGGCCTACTACTGGAGTGAAACCGAGAGCTTTGACGATCGCCGTTCGGCCCCACGACCTCCGAGAGGCTTGGAAGAGGCCTCGCCTGAAAGCTGGATTCCCACCGATCATTTGATTCAAATCTTAGCCCACTAGCTCAAAAGTAAGCGCTAAAAAGTCCTGCCAAAATCACATCGGTCGTCATGTTACAATTTAGTCAAAGGCCAACTACTGGAGCGAAACAGAGAGCTTTGACGCTCGCCGTTCGGCCCCACGACCTCTGAGAGGCTTGGAAGAGGGCTCCCCTGAAAGCTGGATTCCCACCGATCGTTTGTTTCAAATCTTAGCCCACTAGCTCAAAAGCAAGCGCTAAAAAGTCCTGCCAAAATCACATCGGTCGTCATGTTACAATTTAGTCAAAGGCCTACTACTGGAGCGAAACCGAGTGCTTTGACGCTCGCTGTTCGGCCCCACAACCTCCGAGAGGCTTGGAAGAGGCCTCCCCTGAAAGCTGGATTCCCACCGATCGTTTGTTTCAAATCTTAGCCCACTAGCTCAAAAGGAAGCGCTACAAAGTCCTGCCAAAATCACATAGGTCGTCATGTTACAATTTAGTCAAAGGCCTACTACTGGAGCGAAACCGAGAGCGTTGTTGATCGCCGTTCGGCCCCACGACCTCCGAGAGGCTTGGAAGAGGCCTCCCCTGAAAGCTGGATTCCCACCGATCGTTTGTTTCAAATCTTAGCTCACTAGCTCAAAAGTAAGCACTAAAAAGTCCTGCCAAAATCACATCGGTCGTCATGTTACAATTTAGTCAAAGGCCTACTACTGGAGCGAAACCGAGAGCTTTGACGCTCGCTGTTCGGTCCCACGACCTCCGAGAGGCTTGGAAGAGGCCTCCCCTGAAAGCTGTTTTCCCACCGATCGTTTGCTTCAAATCTTAGCCCACTAGCTCAAAAGGAAGCGCTACAAAGTCCTGCCAAAATCACATAGGTCGTCATGTTACAATTTTGTCAAAGGCCTACTACTGGAGCGAAACCGAGAGCTTTGACGATCGCCGTTCGGCCCCACGACCTCCGAGAGGCTTGGAAGAGGCCTCGCCTGAAAGCTGGATTCCCACCGATCATTTGATTCAAATCTTAGCCCACTAGCTCAAAAGTAAGCGCTAAAAAGTCCTGCCAAAATCACATCGGTCGTCATGTTACAATTTAGTCAAAGGCCTACTACTGGAGCGAAACAGAGAGCTTTGACGCTCGCCGTTCGGCCCCACAACCTCCGAGAGGCTTGAAGAGGGCTCCCCTGAAAGCTGGATTCCCACCGATCGTTTGTTTCAAATCTTAGCCCACTAGCTCAAAAGGAAGCGCTACAAAGTCCTGCCAAAATCACATCGGTCGTCATGTTACAATTTAGTCAAAGGCCTACTACTGGAGCGAAACCGAGAGCTTTGACGCTCGCTGTTCGGCCCCACGACCTCCGAGAGGCTTGGAAGAGGCCTCCCCTGAAAGCTGGATTCCCACCGATCGTTTGTTTCAAATCTTAGCACACTAGCTCAAAAGTAGGCGCTAAAAAGTCCTGCCAAATTCACAAAGGTCGTCATGTTACAATTTAGTCAAAGGCCTACTACTGGAGCGAAACCGAGAGCTTTGACGCTCGCCGTTCGGCCCCACGACCTCCGAGAGGCTTGGAAGAGGCCTCCCCTGAAAGCTGGATTCCCACCGATCGTTTGTTTCAAATCTTAGCCCACTAGCTCAAAGGTAAGCGCTAAAAAGTCCTGCCAAAATCACATAGGTCGTCATGTTACAATTTAGTCAAAGGCCTACTACTGGAGCGAAACCGAGAGCTTTGACGCTCGCCGTTCGGCCCCACGACCTCCGAGAGGCTTGGAAGAGGCCTCCCCTGAAAGCTGGATTCCCACCGATCGTCTGTTTCAAATCTTAGCACACTAGCTCAAAAGTAAGCGCTAAAAAGTCCTGCCAAAATCACAAAGGTCGTCATGTTACAATTTAGTCAAAGGCCTACTACTGGAGCGAAACAGAGAGCTTTGACGCTCGCCGTTCGGCCCCACAACCTCGGAGAGGCTTGGAAGAGGGCTCCACTGAAAGCTGGATTCCCACCGATCGTTTGTTTCAAATCTTAGCCCACTAGCTCAAAAGTAAGCACTAAAAAGTCCTGCCAAAATCACATCGGTCGTCATGTTACAATTTAGTCAAAGGCCTACTACTGGAGCGAAACAGAGAGCTTTGACGCTCGCCGTTCGGCCCCACAACCTCCGAGAGGCTTGGAAGAGGCCTCCCCTGAAAGCTGGATTCCCACCGATCGTTTGTTTCAAATCTTAGCCCACTAGCTCAAAAGGAAGCGCTAAAAAGTCCTGCCAAAATCACATCGGTCGTCATGTTACAATTTAGTCAAAGGCCTACTACTGGAGCGAAACCGAGTGCTTTGACGCTCGCCGTTCGGCCCCACGACCTCCGAGAGGCTTGGAAGAGGCCTCCCCTGAAAGCTGGATTCCCACCGATCGTTTGTTTCAAATCTTAGCCCACTAGCTCAAAAGTAAGCGCTAAAAAGTCCTGCCAAAATCACATCGGTCGTCATGTTACAATTTAGTCAAAGGCCTACTACTGGAGCGAAACCGAGAGCTTTGACGATCGCCGTTCGGCCCCACGACCTCCGAGAGGCTTGGAAGAGGCCTCGCCTGAAAGCTGGATTCCCACCGATCGTTTGATTCAAATCTTAGCCCACTAGCTCAAAAGTAAGCGCTAAAAAGTCCTGCCAAAATCACATCGGTCGTCATGTTACAATTTAGTCAAAGGCCTACTACTGGAGCGAAACAGAGAGCTTTGACGCTCGCCGTTCGGCCCCACGACCTCCGAGAGGCTTGGAAGAGGCCTCCCCTGAAAGCTGGATTCCCACCGATCGTTTGTTTCAAATCTTAGCACACTAGCTCAAAAGTAAGCGCTAAAAAGTCCTGCCAAAATCACATCGGTCGTCATGTTACAATTTAGTCAAAGGCCTACTACTGGAGCGAAACCGAGAGCTTTGACGCTCGCCGTTCGGCCCCACGACCTCCGAGAGGCTTGGAAGAGGCCTCCCCTGAAAGCTGGATTCCCACCGATCGTTTGTTTCAAATCTTAGCCCACTAGCTCAAAAGGAAGCGCTACAAAGTCCTGCCAAAATCACAAAGGTCGTCATGTTACAATTTAGTCAAAGGCCTACTACTGGAGCGAAACCGAGAGCTTTGACGCTCGCCGTTCGGCCCCACGACCTCCGAGAGGCTTGGAAGAGGCCTACCCTGAAAGCTGGATTCCCACCGATCGTTTGTTTCAAATCTTAGCCCACTAGCTCAAAAGTAAGCGCTAAAAAGTCCTGCCAAAATCACATAGGTCGTCATGTTACAATTTAGTCAAAGGCCTACTACTGGAGCGAAACCGAGTGCTTTGACGCTCGCCGTTCGGCCCCACAACCTCCGAGAGGCTTGGAAGAGGCCTCCCCTGAAAGCTGGATTCCCACCGATCGTTTGTTTCAAATCTTAGCCCACTAGCTCAAAAGGAAGCGCTAAAAGGTCCTGCCAAAATCACAAAGGTCGTCATGTTACAATTTAGTCAAAGGCCTACTACTGGAGCGAAACAGAGAGCTTTGACGCTCGCCGTTCGGCCCCACGACCTCCGAGAGGCTTGGAAGAGGCCTCCCCTGAAAGCTGGATTCCCACCGATCGTTTGATTCAAATCTTAGCCCACTAGCTCAAAAGTAAGCGCTAAAAAGTCCTGCCAAAATCACATCGGTCGTCATGTTACAATTTAGTCAAAGGCCTACTACTGGAGCGAAACCGAGAGCTTTGACGCTCGCCGTTCGGCCCCACGACCTCCGAGAGGCTTGGAAGAGGCCTCGCCTGAAAGCTGGATTCCCACCGATCGTTTGTTTCAAATCTTAGCCCACTAGCTCAAAAGTAAGCGCTAAAAAGTCCTGCCAAAATCACATCGGTCGTCATGTTACAATTTAGTCAAAGGCCTACTACTGGAGCGAAACCGAGAGCTTTGACGCTCGCCGTTCGGCCCCACGACCTCCGAGAGGCTTGGAAGAGGCCTCCCCTGAAAGCTGGATTCCCACCGATCGTTTGTTTCAAATCTTAGCACACTAGCTCAAAAGTAAGCGCTAAAAAGTCCTGCCAAAATCACAAAGGTCGTCATGTTACAATTTAGTCAAAGGCCTACTACTGGAGCAAAACCGAGTGCTTTGACGCTCGCCGTTCGGCCCCACAACCTCCGAGAGGCTTGGAAGAGGCCTCCGCTGAAAGCTGGATTCCCACCGATCGTTTGCTTCAAATCTTAGCCCACTAGCTCAAAAGGAAGCGCTACAAAGTCCTGCCAAAATCACATAGGTCGTCATGTTACAATTTTGTCAAAGGCCTACTACTGGAGCGAAACCGAGAGCTTTGACGCTCGCCGTTCGGCCCCACGACCTCCGAGAGGCTTGGAAGAGGGCTCCCTGAAAGCTGGATTCCCACCGATCGTTTGTTTCAAATCTTAGCACACTAGCTCAAAAGGAAGCGCTAAAAAGTCCTGCCAAAATCACATCGGTCGTCATGTTACAATTTTGTCAAAGGCCTACTACTGGAGCGAAACTGAGAGCTTTGACGCTCGCCGTTCGGCCCCACGACCTCCGAGAGGCTTGGAAGAGGCCTCCCCTGAAAGCTGGATTCCCACCGATCGTTTGTTTCAAATCTTAGCACACTAGCTAAAAAGGAAGCGCTAAAAAGTCCTGCCAAAATCACATCGGTCGTCATGTTACAATTTAGTCAAAGGCCTACTACTGGAGCGAAACCGAGAGCTTTGACGATCGCCGTTCGGCCACACGACCTCCGAGAGCCTTGGAAGAGGCCTCGCCTGAAAGCTGGATTCCCACCGATCGTTTGTTTCAAATCTTAGCACACTAGCTCAAAAGGAAGCGCTAAAAACTCCTGCCAAAATCACATCGGTCGTCATGTTACAATTTAGTCAAAGGCCTACTACTGGAGCGAAACCGAGAGCTTTGACGCTCGCCGTTCGGCCCCACGACCTCCGAGAGGCTTGGAAGAGGCCTCCCCTGAAAGCTGGATTCCCACCGATCGTTTGTTTCAAATCTTAGCACACTAGCTCAAAAGTAAGCGCTAAAAAGTCCTGCCAAAATCACAAAGGTCGTCATGTTACAATTTAGTCAAAGGCCTACTACTGGAGCAAAACCGAGTGCTTTGACGCTCGCCGTTCGGCCCCACAACCTCCGAGAGGCTTGGAAGAGGCCTCCCCTGAAAGCTGGATTCCCACCGATCGTTTGCTTCAAATCTTAGCCCACTAGCTCAAAAGGAAGCGCTAAAAAGTCCTGCCAAAATCACATAGGTCGTCATGTTACAATTTTGTCAAAGGCCTACTACTGGAGCGAAACCGAGAGCTTTGACGCTCGCCGTTCGGCCCCACGACCTCCGAGAGGCTTGGAAGAGGGCTCCTCTGAAAGCTGGATTCCCACCGATCGTTTGTTTCAAATCTTAGCACACTAGCTCAAAAGGAAGCGCTAAAAACTCCTGCCAAAATCACATCGGTCGTCATGTTACAATTTTGTCAAAGGCCTACTACTGGAGCGAAACTGAGAGCTTTGACGCTCGCCGTTCGGCCCCACGACCTCCGAGAGGCTTGGAAGAGGCCTCCACTGAAAGCTGGATTCCCACCGATCGTTTGTTTCAAATCTTAGCACACTAGCTAAAAAGGAAGCGCTAAAAAGTCCTGCCAAAATCACATCGGTCGTCATGTTACAATTTAGTCAAAGGCCTACTACTGGAGCGAAACCGAGAGCTTTGACGATCACCGTTCGGCCACACGACCTCCGAGAGCCTTGGAAGAGGCCTCGCCTGAAAGCTGGATTCCCACCGATCGTTTGTTTCAAATCTTAGCACACTAGCTCAAAAGTAAGCGCTAAAAAGTCCTGCCAAAATCACAAAGGTCGTCATGTTACAATTTAGTCAAAGGGCTACTAATGGAGCAAAACCGAGTGCTTTGACGCTCGCCGTTCGGCCCCACGACCTCCGAGAGGCTTGGAAGAGGCCTCCCCTGAAAGCTGGATTCCCACCGATCGTTTATATCAAATCTTAGTCCACTAGCTCAAAAGTAAACACTAAAAAGTCCTGCCAAAATCACATCGGTCGTCATGTTACAATTTAGTCAAAGGCCTACTACTGGAGCGAAACCGTGAGCTTTACGCTCGCCGTTCGGCCCCACGACCTCCGATAGGCTTGGAAGAGGCCTCGCCTGAAAGCTGGATTCCCACCGATCGTTTGATTCAAATCTTAGCCCACTAGCTCAAACGTACGCGCTAAAACGTCCTGCCAAAATCACATCGGTCGTCATGTTACAATTTAGTCAAAGGCCTACTACTGGAGCGAAACAGAGAGCTTTGACGCTCGCCGTTCGGCCCCACGACCTCCGAGAGGCTTGGAAGAGGCCTCCCCTGAAACCTGGATTCCCACCGATCGTTTGTTTCAAATCTTAGCACACTAGCTAAAAAGGAAGCGCTAAAAAGTCCTGCCAAAATCACAAAGGTCGTCATGTTACAATTGAGTCAAAGGCCTACTACTGGAGCAAAACCGAGTGCTTTGACGCTCGCCGTTCGGCCCGACAACCTCCGAGAGGCTTGGAAGAGGCCTCCCCTGAAAGCTGGATTCGCACCGATCGTTTGTTTCAAATCTTAGCACACTAGCTAAAAAGGAAGCGCTAAAAAGTCCTGCCAAAATCACAAAGGTCGTCATGTTACAATTTAGTCAAAGGCCTACTACTGGAGCGAAACTGAGAGCTTTGATGCTCGCCGTTCGGCCCCACGACCTCCGAGAGGCTTGGAAGAGGCCTCCCCTTAAAGCTGGATTCCCACCGATCGTTTGTTTCAAATCTTAGCACACTAGCTAAAAAGGAAGCGCTAAAAAGTCCTGCCAAAATCACATCGGTCGTCATGTTACAATTTAGTCAAAGGCCTACTACTGGAGCGAAACCGAGAGCTTTGACGATCGCCGTTCGGCCACACGACCTCCGAGAGCCTTGGAAGAGGCCTCGCCTGAAAGCTGGATTCACACTGATCATTTGATTCAAATCTTAGCCTACTAGCTCAAAAGTAAGCGCTAAAAAGTCCTGCCAAAATCACATCGCTCGTCATGTTACAATTTAGTCAAAGGCCTACTACTGGAGCGAAACAGAGAGCTTTGACGCTCGCCGTTCGGCCCCACGACATCCGAGAGGCTTGAAAGAGGGCTCCCCTGAAAGCTGGATTCCCACCGATCGTTTGTTTCAAATCTTAGCACACTAGCTCAAAAGGAAGCGCTAAAAACTCCTGCCAAAATCACATCGGTCGTCATGTTACAATTTTGTCAAAGGCCTACTACTGGAGCGAAACAGAGAGCTTTGACGCTCGCCGTTCAGCCCCACAACCTCGGAGAGGCTTGGAAGAGGGCTCCCCTGAAAGCTGGATTCCCACCGATCGTTTGTTTCAAATCTTAGCACACTAGCTCAAAAGGAAGCGCTAAAAAGTCCTGCCAAAATCACAAAGGTCGTCATGTTACAATTTAGTCAAAGGCCTACTACTGGAGCAAAACCGAGTGCTTTGACGCTCGCCGTTCGGCCCCACAACCTCCGAGAGGCTTGGAAGAGCCCTCCCCTGAAAGCTGGATTCCCACCGATCGTTTGCTTCAAATCTTAGCCCACTAGCTCAAAAGGAAGCGCTAAAAAGTCCTGCCAAAATCACAAAGGTCGTCATGTTACAATTTAGTCAAAGGCCTACTACTGGAGCGAAACCGAGAGCTTTGACGATCGCCGTTCGGCCACACGACCTCCGAGAGCCTTGGAAGAGGCCTCGCCTGAAAGCTGGATTCCCACCGATCGTTTGTTTCAAATCTTAGCCCACTAGCTCAAAAGTAAGCGCTAAAAGGTCCTGCCAAAATCACATCGGTCGTCATGCTACAATTTAGTCAAAGGCCTACTACTGGAGCGAAACCGTGAGCTTTACGCTCGCCGTTCGGCCCCACGACCTCCGATAGGCTTGGAAGAGGCCTCGCCTGAAAGCTGGATTCCCACCGATCGTTTGATTCAAATCTTAGCCCACTAGCTCAAACGTATGCGCTAAAAAGTCCTGCCAAAATCACATCGGTCGTCATGTTACAATTTAGTCAAAGGCCTACTACTGGAGCGAAACAGAGAGCTTTGACGCTCGCCGTTCGGCCCCACAACCTCGGAGAGGCTGGGAAGAGGGCTCCCCTGAAAGCTGGATTCCCACCGATCGTTTGTTTCAAATCTTAGCACACTAGCTCAAAAGGAAGCGCTAAAAAGTCCTGCCAAAATCACATCAGTCGTCATGTTACAATTTTGTCAAAGGCCTACTACTGGAGCGAAACTGAGAGCTTTGACGCTCGCCGTTCGGCCCCACGACCTCCGAGAGGCTTGGAAGAGGCCTCCCCTGAAAGCTGGATTCCCACCGATCGTTTGTTTCACATCTTAGCCCACTAGCTCAAAAGTAAGCGCTAAAACGTCCTGCCAAAATCACAAAGGTCGTCATGTTACAATTTAGTCAAAGGCCTACTACTGGAGCAAAACCGACTGCTTTGACGCTCGCCGTTCGGCCCCACAACCTCCGAGAGGCTTGGAAGAGGCCTCCCCTGAAAGCTGGATTCCCACCGATCATTTGTTTCAAATCTTAGCCCACTAGCTCAAAAGTAAGCGCTAAAAAGTCCTGCCAAAATCACATCGGTCGTCATGTTACAATTTAGTCAAAGGCCTACTACTGGAGCGAAACAGAGAGCTTTGACGCTCGCCGTTCGGCCCCACGACCTCCGAGAGGCTTGGAAGAGGGCTCCTCTGAAAGCTGGATTCCCACCGATCGTTTGTTTCAAATCTTAGCACACTAGCTCAAAAGGAAGCGCTAAAAACTCCTGCCAAAATCACATCGGTCGTCATGTTACAATTTTGTCAAAGGCCTACTACTGGAGCGAAACTGAGAGCTTTGACGCTCGCCGTTCGGCCCCACGACCTCCGAGAGGCTTGGAAGAGGCCTCCCCTGAAAGCTGGATTCCCACCGATCGTTTGCTTCAAATCTTAGCACACTAGCTAAAAAGGAAGCGCTAAAAAGTCCTGCCAAAATCACATCGGTCGTCATGTTACAATTTAGTCAAAGGCCTACTACTGGAGCGAAACCGAGAGCTTTGACGATCACCGTTCGGCCACACGACCTCCGAGAGCCTTGGAAGAGGCCTCGCCTGAAAGCTGGATTCCCACCGATCGTTTGTTTCAAATCTTAGCACACTAGCTCAAAAGTAAGCGCTAAAAAGTCCTGCCAAAATCACAAAGGTCGTCATGTTACAATTTAGTCAAAGGGCTACTAATGGAGCAAAACCGAGTGCTTTGACGCTCGCCGTTCGGCCCCACGACCTCCGAGAGGCTTGGAAGAGGCCTCCCCTGAAAGCTGGATTCCCACCGATCGTTTATTTCAAATCTTAGCCCACTAGCTCAAAAGTAAGCACTAAAAAGTCCTGCCAAAATCACATCGGTCGTCATGTTACAATTTAGTCAAAGGCCTACTACTGGAGCGAAACCGTGAGCTTTACGCTCGCCGTTCGGCCCCACGACCTCCGATAGGCTTGGAAGAGGCCTCGCCTGAAAGCTGGATTCCCACCGATCGTTTGATTCAAATCTTAGCCCACTAGCTCAAACGTATGCGCTAAAAAGTCCTGCCAAAATCACATCGGTCGTCAAGTTACAATTTAGTCAAAGGCCTACTACTGGAGCGAAACAGAGAGCTTTGACGCTCGCCGTTCGGCCCCACAACCTCCGAGAGGCTGGAAAGAGGGCTCCCCTGAAAGCTGGATTCCCACCGATCGTTTGTTTCAAATCTTAGCACACTAGCTCAAAAGGAAGCGCTAAAAAGTCCTGCCAAAATCACATCAGTCGTCATATTACAATTTTGTCAAAGGCCTACTACTGGAGCGAAACTGAGAGCTTTGACGCTCGCCGTTCGGCCCCACGACCTCCGAGAGGCTTGGAAGAGGCCTCCCCTTAAAGCTGGATTCCCACCGATCGTTTGTTTCAAATCTTAGCACACTAGCTCAAAAGTAAGCGCTAAAAAGTCCTGCCAAAATCACAAAGGTCGTCATGTTACAATTTAGTCAAAGGCCTACTACTGGAGCAAAACCGACTGCTTTGACGCTCGCCGTTCGGCCCCACAACCTCCGAGAGGCTTGGAAGAGCCCTCCACTGAAAGCTGGTTTCCCACCTATCGTTTGCTTCAAATCTTAGCCCACTAGCTCAAAAGGAAGCGCTACAAAGTCCTGTCAAAATCACATAGGTCGTCATGTTACAATTTTGTCAAAGGCCTATTACTGGAGCGAAACCGAGAGCGTTGTTGATCGCCGTTCGGCCCCACGACCTCCGAGAGGCTTGGAAGAGGCCTCCCCTGAAAGCTGGATTCCCACCGATCGTTTGTTTCAAATCTTGGCACACTAGCTAAAAAGGAAGCGCTAAAAAGTCCTGCCAAAATCACATAGGTCGTCATGTTACAATTTTGTCAAAGGCCTACTACTGGAGCGAAACCGAGAGCTTTGACGATCGCCGTTCGGCCCCACGACCTCCGAGAGGCTTGGAAGAGGTCTCGCCTGAAAGCTGGATTCCCACCGATCATTTGATTCAAATCTTAGCCCACTAGCTCAAAAGTAAGCGCTAAAAAGTCCTGCCAAAATCACATCGGTCGTCATGTTACAATTTAGTCAAAGTCCTACTACTGGAGCGAAACAGAGTGCTTTGACGCTCGCCGTTCGGCCCCACGACCTCCGAGAGGCTTGGAAGAGGGCTCCCCTGAAAGCTGGATGCCCACCGATCGTTTGTTTCAAATCTTAGCACACTAGCTAAAAAGGAAGCGCTAAAAAGTCCTGCCAAAATCACAAAGGTCGTCATGTTACAATTTAGTCAAAGGCCTACTACTGGAGAAAACCGAGTGCTTTGACGCTCGCCGTTCGGCCCCACAACCTCCGAGAGGCTTGGAAGAGGCCTCCCCTGAAAGCTGGATTCCCACCGATCGTTTGTTTCAAATCTTAGCGCACTAGCTCAAAAGTAAGCGCTACAAAGTCCTGCCAAAATCACATCGGTCGTCATGTTACAATTTAGTCAAAGGCCTACTACTGTAGCAAAACCGAGTGCTTTGACGCTCGCCGTTCGGCCCCACGACCTCCGAGAGGCTTGGAAGAGGCCTCCCCTGAAAGCTGGATTCCCACCGATCTTTTGATTCAAATCTTAGCCCACTAGCTCAAAAGTAAGCGCTAAAAAGTCCTGCCAAAATCACATCGGTCGTCATGTTACAATTTAGTCAAAGGCCTACTACTGGAGCGAAACAGAGAGCTTTGACGCTCGCCGTTCGGCCCCACGACCTCCGAGAGGCTTGGAAGAGGGCTCCCCTGAAAGCTGGATTCCCACCGATCGTTTGTTTCAAATCTTAGCACACTAGCTCAAAAGGAAGCGCTAAAAACTCCTGCCAAAATCACAACGGTCGTCATGTTACAATTTTGTCAAAGGCCTACTACTGGAGCGAAACTGAGAGCTTTGACGCTCGCCGTTCGGCCCCACGACCTCCGAGAGGCTTGGAAGAGGCCTCCCCTGAAAGCTGGATTCCCACCGATCGTTTGTTTCAAATCTTAGCACACTAGCTAAAAAGGAAGCGCTAAAAAGTCCTGCCAAAATCACATCGGTCGTCATGTTACAATTTAGTCAAAGGCCTACTACTGGAGCGAAACAGAGAGCTTTGACGATCGCCGTTCGGCCACACGACCTCCGAGACCCTTGGAAGAGGCCTCGCCTGAAAGCTGGATTCCCACCGATCGTTTGTTTCAAATCTTAGCCCACTAGCTCAAAAGTAAGCGCTAAAAGGTCCTGCCAAAATCACATCGGTCGTCATGCTACAATTTAGTCAAAGGCCTACTACTGGAGCGAAACCGTGAGCTTTACACTCGCTGTTCGGCCCCACGACCTCCGATAGGCTTGGAAGAGCCCTCCCCTGAAAGCTGGATTCCCACCGATCGTTTGCTTCAAATCTTAGCCCACTAGCTCAAAAGGAAGCGCTACAAAGTCCTGTCAAAATCACATAGGTCGTCATGTTACAATTTTGTCAAAGGCCTACTACTGGAGCGAAACCGAGAGCGTTGTTGATCGCCGTTCGGCCCCACGACCTCCGAGAGGCTTGGAAGAGGCCTCCCCTGAAAGCTGGTTTCCCACCGATCGTTTGTTTCAAATCTTAGCACACTAGCTAAAAAGGAAGCGCTAAAAAGTCCTGCCAAAATCACAAAGGTCGTCATGTTACAATTTAGTCAAAGGCCTACTACTGGAGAAAACCGAGTGCTTTGACGCTCGCCGTTCGGCCCCACAACCTCCGAGAGGCTTGGAAGAGGCCTCCCCTGAAAGCTGGATTCCCACCGATCGTTTGTTTCAAATCTTAGCGCACTAGCTCAAAAGCAAGCGCTACAAAGTCCTGCCAAAATCACATCGGTCGTCATGTTACAATTTAGTCAAAGGCCTACTACTGGAGCAAAACCGAGTGCTTTGACGCTCGCCGTTCGGCCCCACGACCTCCGAGAGGCTTGGAAGAGGCCTCCCCTGAAAGCTGGATTCCCACCGATCGTTTGTTTCAAATCTTAGCACACTAGCTAAAAAGGAAGCGCTAAAAAGTCCTGCCAAAATCACATCGGTCGTCATGTTACAATTTAGTCAAAGGCCTACTACTGGAGCGAAACCGAGAGCTTTGACGATCGCCATTCGGCCACACGACCTCCGAGAGCCTTGGAAGAGGCCTCGCCTGAAAGCTGGATTCCCACCAATCGTTTGTTTCAAATCTTAGCCCACTAGCTCAAACGTATGCGCTAAAAAGTCCTGCCAAAATCACATCGGTCGTCATGTTACAATTTAGTCAAAGGCCTACTACTGGAGCGAAACAGAGAGCTTTGACGCTCGCCGTTCGGGCCCACAACCTCCGAGAGGCTTGGAAGAGGGCTCCCCTGAAAGCTGGATTCCCACCGATCGTTTGTTTCAAATCTTAGCACACTAGCTCAAAAGGAAGCGCTAAAAAGTCCTGCCAAAATCACATCGGTCGTCATGTTACAATTTTGTCAAAGGCCTACTACTGGAGCGAAACTGAGAGCTTTGACGCTCGCCGTTCGGCAACACGACCTCCGAGAGGCTTGGAAGAGGCCTCCCCTTAAAGCTGGATTCCCACCGATCGTTTGTTTCAAATCTTAGCACACTAGCTCAAAAGTAAGCGCTAAAAAGTCCTGCCAAAATCACAAAGGTCGTCATGTTACAATTTAGTCAAAGGCCTACTACTGGAGCAAAACCGAGTGCTTTGACGCTCGCCGTTCGGCCCCACAACCTCCGAGAGGCTTGGAAGAGCCCTCCGCTGAAAGCTGGATTCCCACCGATCGTTTGCTTCAAATCTTAGCCCACTAGCTCAAAAGGAAGCGCTACAAAGTCCTGTCAAAATCACATAGGTCGTCATGTTACAATTTTGTCAAAGGCCTACTACTGGAGCGAAACCGAGAGCTTTGACGCTCGCTGTTCGGTCCCACGACCTCCGAGAGGCTTGGAAGAGGCCTCCCCTGAAAGCTGGTTTCCCACCGATCGTTTGTTTCAAATCTTGGCACACTAGCTAAAAAGGAAGCGCTAAAAAGTCCTGCCAAAATCACATAGGTCGTCATGTTACAATTTTGTCAAAGGCCTACTACTGGAGCGAAACCGAGAGCTTTGACGATCGCCGTTCGGCCACACGACCTCCGAGAGCCTTGGAAGAGGCCTCGCCTGAAAGCTGGATTCCCACCGATCGTTTGTTTCAAATCTTAGCACACTAGCTCAAAAGGAAGCGCTAAAAACTCCTGCCAAAATCACATCGGTCGTCATGTTACAATTTTGTCAAAGGCCTACTACTGGAGCGAAACTGAGAGCTTTGACGCTCGCCGTTCGGCCCCACGACCTCCGAGAGGCTTGGAAGAGGCCTCCCCTGAAAGCTGGATTCCCACCGATCGTTTGTTTCAAATCTTCGCACACTAGCTAAAAAGGAAGCGCTAAAAAGTCCTGCCAAAATCACATCGGTCGTCATGTTACAATTTAGTCAAAGGCCTACTACTGGAGCGAAACCGAGAGCTTTGACGATCGCCGTTCGGCCACACGACCTCCGAGAGCCTTGGAAGAGGCCTCGCCTGAAAGCTGGATTCCCACCGATCGTTTGTTTCAAATCTTAGCACACTAGCTCAAAAGTAAGCGCTAAAAAGTCCTGCCAAAATCACAAAGGTCGTCATGTTACAATTTAGTCAAAGGGCTACTAATGGAGCAAAACCGAGTGCTTTGACGCTCGCCGTTCGGCCCCACGACCTCCGAGAGGCTTGGAAGAGGCCTCCCCTGAAAGCTGGATTCCCACCGATCGTTTATTTCAAATCTTAGCCCACTAGCTCAAAAGTAAGCACTAAAAAGTCCTGCCAAAATCACATCGGTCGTCATGTTACAATTTAGTCAAAGGCCTACTACTGGAGCGAAACCGTGAGCTTTACGCTCGCCGTTCGGCCCCACGACCTCCGATAGGCTTGGAAGAGGCCTCGACTGAAAGCTGGATTCCCACCGATCGTTTGATTCAAATCTGAGCCCACTAGCTCAAACGTATGCGCTAAAAAGTCCTGCCAAAATCACATCGGTCGTCATGTTACAATTTAGTCAAAGGCCTACTACTGGAGCGAAACAGAGAGCTTTGACGCTCGCCGTTCGGCCCCACAACCTCCGAGAGGCTGGGAAGAGGGCTCCCCTGAAAGCTGGATTCCCACCGATCGTTTGTTTCAAATCTTAGCACACTAGCTCAAAAGGAAGCGCTAAAAAGTCCTGCCAAAATCACATCAGTCGTCATATTACAATTTTGTCAAAGGCCTACTACTGGAGCGAAACTGAGAGCTTTGACGCTCGCCGTTCGGCCCCACGACCTCCGAGAGGCTTGGAAGAGGCCTCCCCTTAAAGCTGGATTCCCACCGATCGTTTGTTTCAAATCTTAGCACACTAGCTCAAAAGTAAGCGCTAAAAAGTCCTGCCAAAATCACAAAGGTCGTCATGTTACAATTTAGTCAAAGGCCTACTACTGGAGCAAAACCGACTGCTTTGACGCTCGCCGTTCGGCCCCACAACCTCCGAGAGGCTTGGAAGAGCCCTCCACTGAAAGCTGGTTTCCCACCTATCGTTTGCTTCAAATCTTAGCCCACTAGCTCAAAAGGAAGCGCTACAAAGTCCTGTCAAAATCACATAGGTCGTCATGTTACAATTTTGTCAAAGGCCTATTACTGGAGCGAAACCGAGAGCGTTGTTGATCGCCGTTCGGCCCCACGACCTCCGAGAGGCTTGGAAGAGGCCTCCCCTGAAAGCTGGATTCCCACCGATCGTTTGTTTCAAATCTTGGCACACTAGCTAAAAAGGAAGCGCTAAAAAGTCCTGCCAAAATCACATAGGTCGTCATGTTACAATTTTGTCAAAGGCCTACTACTGGAGCGAAACCGAGAGCTTTGACGATCGCCGTTCGGCCCCACGACCTCCGAGAGGCTTGGAAGAGGTCTCGCCTGAAAGCTGGATTCCCACCGATCATTTGATTCAAATCTTAGCCCACTAGCTCAAAAGTAAGCGCTAAAAAGTCCTGCCAAAATCACATCGGTCGTCATGTTACAATTTAGTCAAAGTCCTACTACTGGAGCGAAACAGAGTGCTTTGACGCTCGCCGTTCGGCCCCACGACCTCCGAGAGGCTTGGAAGAGGGCTCCCCTGAAAGCTGGATGCCCACCGATCGTTTGTTTCAAATCTTAGCACACTAGCTAAAAAGGAAGCGCTAAAAAGTCCTGCCAAAATCACAAAGGTCGTCATGTTACAATTTAGTCAAAGGCCTACTACTGGAGAAAACCGAGTGCTTTGACGCTCGCCGTTCGGCCCCACAACCTCCGAGAGGCTTGGAAGAGGCCTCCCCTGAAAGCTGGATTCCCACCGATCGTTTGTTTCAAATCTTAGCGCACTAGCTCAAAAGTAAGCGCTACAAAGTCTTGCCAAAATCACATCGGTCGTCATGTTACAATTTAGTCAAAGGCCTACTACTGGAGCAAAACCGAGTGCTTTGACGCTCGCCGTTCGGCCCCACGACCTCCGAGAGGCTTGGAAGAGGCCTCCCCTGAAAGCTGGATTCCCACCGATCTTTTGATTCAAATCTTAGCCCACTAGCTCAAAAGTAAGCGCTAAAAAGTCCTGCCAAAATCACATCGGTCGTCATGTTACAATTTAGTCAAAGGCCTACTACTGGAGCGAAACAGAGAGCTTTGACGCTCGCCGTTCGGCCCCACGACCTCCGAGAGGCTTGGAAGAGGGCTCCCCTGAAAGCTGGATTCCCACCGATCGTTTGTTTCAAATCTTAGCACACTAGCTCAAAAGGAAGCGCTAAAAACTCCTGCCAAAATCACAACGGTCGTCATGTTACAATTTTGTCAAAGGCCTACTACTGGAGCGAAACTGAGAGCTTTGACGCTCGCCGTTCGGCCCCACGACCTCAGAGAGGCTTGGAAGAGGCCTCCCCTGAAAGCTGGATTCCCACCGATCGTTTGTTTCAAATCTTAGCACACTAGCTAAAAAGGAAGCGCTAAAAAGTCCTGCCAAAATCACATCGGTCGTCATGTTACAATTTAGTCAAAGGCCTACTACTGGAGCGAAACCGAGAGCTTTGACGATCGCCGTTCGGCCACACGACCTCCGAGAGCCTTGGAAGAGGCCTCGCATGAAAGCTGGATTCCCACCGATCGTTTGTTTCAAATCTTAGCCCACTAGCTCAAAAGTAAGCGCTAAAAGGTCCTGCCAAAATCACATCGGTCGTCATGCTACAATTTAGTCAAAGGCCTACTACTGGAGCGAAACCGTGAGCTTTACACTCGCTGTTCGGCCCCACGACCTCCGATAGGCTTGGAAGAGCCCTCCCCTGAAAGCTGGATTCCCACCGATCGTTTGCTTCAAATCTTAGCCCACTAGCTCAAAAGGAAGCGCTACAAAGTCCTGTCAAAATCACATAGGTCGTCATGTTACAATTTTGTCAAAGGCCTACTACTGGAGCGAAACCGAGAGCGTTGTTGATCGCCGTTCGGCCCCACGACCTCCGAGAGGCTTGGAAGAGGCCTCCCCTGAAAGCTGGTTTCCCACCGATCGTTTGTTTCAAATCTTGGCACACTAGCTAAAAAGGAAGCGCTAAAAAGTCCTGCCAAAATCACATAGGTCGTCATGTTACAATTTTGTCAAAGACCTACTACTGGAGCGAAACCGAGAGCTTTGACGATCGCCGTTCGGCCCCACGACCTCCGAGAGGCTTGGAAGAGGTCTCGCCTGAAAGCTGGATTCCCACCGATCATTTGATTCAAATCTTAGCCCACTAGCTCAAAAGTAAGCGCTAAAAAGTCCTGCCAAAATCACATCGGTCGTCATGTTACAATTTAGTCAAAGTCCTACTACTGGAGCGAAACAGAGTGCTTTGACGCTCGCCGTTCGGCCCCACGACCTCCGAGAGGCTTGGAAGAGGGCTCCCCTGAAAGCTGGATGCCCACCGATCGTTTGTTTCAAATCTTAGCACACTAGCTAAAAAGGAAGCGCTAAAAAGTCCTGCCAAAATCACAAAGGTCGTCATGTTACAATTTAGTCAAAGGCCTACTACTGGAGAAAACCGAGTGCTTTGACGCTCGCCGTTCGGCCCCACAACCTCCGAGAGGCTTGGAAGAGGCCTCCCCTGAAAGCTGGATTCCCACCGATCGTTTGTTTCAAATCTTAGCGCACTAGCTCAAAAGCAAGCGCTACAAAGTCCTGCCAAAATCACATCGGTCGTCATGTTACAATTTAGTCAAAGGCCTACTACTGGAGCAAAACCGAGTGCTTTGACGCTCGCCGTTCGGCCCCACGACCTCCGAGAGGCTTGGAAGAGGCCTCCCCTGAAAGCTGGATTCCCACCGATCGTTTGTTTCAAATCTTAGCCCACTAGCTCAAAAGTAAGCGCTAAAAAGTCCTGCCAAAATCACATCGGTCGTCATGTTACAATTTAGTCAAAGGCCTACTACTGGAGCGAAACAGAGAGCTTTGACGCTCGCCGTTCGGCCCCACGACCTCCGAGAGGCTTGGAAGAGGGCTCCCCTGAAAGCTGGATTCCCACCGATCGTTTGTTTCAAATCTTAGCACACTAGCTCAAAAGGAAGCGCTAAAAAGTCCTGCCAAAATCACATCGGTCGTCATGTTACAATTTAGTCAAAGGCCTACTACTGGAGCGAAACTGAGAGCTTTGACGCTCGCCGTTCGGCCCCACGACCTCCGAGAGGCTTGGAAGAGGCCTCCCCTGAAAGCTGGATTCCCACCGATCGTTTGTTTCAAATCTTAGCACACTAGCTCAAAAGGAAGCGCTAAAAAGTCCTGCCAAAATCACATCGGTCGTCATGTTACAATTTAGTCAAAGGCCTACTACTGGAGCGAAACCGAGAGCTTTGACGCTCGCCGTTCGGCCACACGACCTCCGAGAGGCTTGGAAGAGGCCTCGCCTGAAAGCTGGATTCCCACCGATCGTTTGTTTCAAATCTTAGCACACTAGCTCAAAAGTAAGCGCTAAAAAGTCCTGCCAAAATCACATAGGTCGTCATGTTACAATTTAGTCAAAGGCCTACTACTGGAGCGAAACCGAGTGCTTTGACGCTCGCCGTTCGGCCCCACGACCTCCGAGAGGCTTGGAAGAGCCCTCCCTGAAAGCTGGATTCCCACCGATCGTTTGCTTCAAATCTTAGCCCACTAGCTCAAAAGGAAGCGCTACAAAGTCCTGTCAAAATCACATAGGTCGTCATGTTACAATTTTGTCAAAGGCCTACTACTGGAGCGAAACCGAGAGCTTTGACGCTCGCCGTTCGGCCCCACGACCTCCGAGAGGCTTGGAAGAGGCCTCCCCTGAAAGCTGGTTTCCCACCGATCGTTTGTTTCAAATCTTGGCACACTAGCTAAAAAGGAAGCGCTAAAAAGTCCTGCCAAAATCACATAGGTCGTCATGTTACAATTTAGTCAAAGGCCTACTAC
>NW_026903095.1:0-30243 GCF_024500385.1 Phyllopteryx taeniolatus
GAGTACAAGTCCTAATTGGAATAAGCCATCTCTTCCCAACAAATTCACAGGGCACTCCGGGACTTCGAAAATGGGCATTCTACAAGTTTTTCCCTGTGGGTCTCTAATCCACACAGGCTCAAGTTCCATGGCAAAAGTAATTTGTCCATTTGCAGATCTCACTAGTGCCTTATGTCCCGATAATCTGGAACCTGGAATCTTTTCCCGACATGCAGTCCTACATGCCCCTGTATCGCAAAGAAATGTCATTTGTTTACCATTTACTGATAAAGTTATTTCAGGTTTTTCAGTGTCCAAACTCAGAATGTCCTGTAAATTGAAATCCACCTCCTCATTCTCTGTAATGTTTACACAGGAGGATTTGTTGAGTGGGAAGCAGGCTGGCTTAGTCATGCAGTAGTTTGTCCGTATTCTCTTTTATTTTTATTAGGGCAATCACGCGCAATGTGGCCTTTGTTTCCACAGCACCAACAGATGTTCTTATCACAATAATTTCGATTTCTATCATTTCTTACTCTCCAACGGCCTCTGCCGCGTCCCCTAAAATTATCTCTTTCTCTGCCTTGATAGTATATTTCTGCTCTTTCGTCGAGGAAGACATCAATTTTTTTTTCTTCTTTTTCTCTAACACTCTCTCTGCGTGGAGGGCATGATTAACATATTCCTCCAGTGGGCCAGTTGCTAGGTTTATCCAATGTTTATCTACCCATCTGTTAATGTGTTCTTTTGAATTCGCATGTAAAGCATTTTTTAACTGCTGTTGATAAGGGCCCTGAGGACTAGCATCCTCATTCAAGCCGCTGTTTGCTTTAAAACAAGCAGTCATTCTAACTCTATATTCTTCAAAAAGTTCGTCATCCTTTTGTTTCACCCTATTAATTTCCGTGTAATTTGCTCTTTTGCGGAACCTGGCTGTGGTTCTCTCTATCAAACCCCTAACTCTATATTGTAATTCTTTGTCATCATGTGGCATTATAACACCATGGTGCTTTGGGTCCCAATCCCCTCGGCAAAGATGCCAATCAGGCCCCATTGCCGTCATCCAAACTTGTTGAGTCTCTGTCCCATTTAAATGATAAGATTGTCTAAGATTTTCTATTTCCTCAACAAACTGGACAATGTCTACTTTGTAAGGTGTGATGCCGGCTACGGCCTTTTTCACATCCTCATTTGTCCAGGTCCTATAGACCAAAAGAGTTTCTCTGCGATCTTCTTGTACATTTGGATTTGCCACTTCAATCATCGGAAATATATCCATATCTCCCTCGTCTGAGGTTATATTTGTTATTTTGGGAGTGGGAGAAAATGTTTCTCCCAAATTTCTAGACCAATTCATTTGTACCCCTCCCGATCGTAAAATTCGTTGTGTTTGTGCCTCTTGAGTTGGAGGATTTTCATGAGGTGGCAAAACCGGGTACAATGGTGCTGATGCTTTTGTTTCCTTACTTTTTTTACAACTTTCTTCAATTATCTTTTTCTCGCTAGTTCTTATTATTGGTCCTGTCTCGTCATCTTCCTGTCTTTGAAACAACATATTTTTATGTCTACCTTCCTGCTCTTTTTGTTCATTTGTTAAGTGTTTCTTATTCTCCTTTCCTTTTTCTCTTTTTGACGCCATGTTTAACCAGAAGAGTAAGTCGTCAAATCCATCTTTTTGTATTTGTGATATATCATTTTTGTGTCGACACTTTATTTCGTTTTGAAGTTTCACTATTTTTTGCGAATTTAGCTGGCCAGCGAAACCGTATTTGGTTATCCACGTGTTTAAATGTTCTATTTTGGAAGGGTTTTGGAGTTGAACATATTTCCAATCTTTACATGTTAGGCCTATTTTTGGATCCGGTTTATTGTTGTTATTTCCCATTTTTGTGAATTTGGAAGTCAGTTCATTTGCACCTAGAGTGACCTAAATACTGACTTTATTCAAAAATGACAGGGTGACAATTAATGTCTGAGTTTTGGTAATTCTCAAGCTTCTACCCTAATTGGGGCGGAGAATTCTTGCCTTTGCTTCCAAACTCAGTTGTCACTTACAATCCTGTCTTATAAATTCATACTTTTACACATACACACGATATTAATAACGTTTTTATAAACACACGAAAACACGGAAACACAGAAACACAGAAATACAGAAATACGGAATTTAAGTATGTACAGGACTCCGCCGTCCCCACGGATTTTATCGGATTCCGTCCTCCATCTTTCTCACTTGCCAGTGACTAGTATTACACAAGGTTTATTCTGCCGCAGACTTCTTCGTCGCGCAATTCATTCACTCTTTTATTCCTTTTTCCTAAAAATTTTTTAAAATTTAACTCACCAAAGTCGTCTTCAATCCTGTGGATTGTCGTCAACCTCCAGATCCCAGTTGAGAAGTCCGAAGACCAGTCCCGGAAAGGGTCTCAAATGCCGTGGCCACGGTCTCTTAACTGGATGTCGGCTCCACAACTGGAATCTTCGGGTGTGTTGACATCCGGCTCGAAGGACCAATTTATGTTGGATTTATCTTACCCAACATTATAATAGACACAAAAGGAATGAAGACGCTTGTTACTTTTTCTCATGAGGAGGGCGTATGGGAGATTGTTCAGATCACAGTCTCTCAACACGCTCTAAACAATCCCCCCCCCTCGCTCCTGCATTTATTTGAAATAGGAGGGATTTACAATCATAATGTTCTAAACAATAAGACACAACACAGAATATTTGATAATAAGAGGGTTTTTTCCCAGACATTGTATTCTAAGCAATAAGACACAACACATAATATTTGATAATATTCTAAGTAATAAGACACAACACAAAATATTTGATAATAAGAGGGTTTTTTCCCAGACATAGTATTCTAAGCAATAAGACACAACACATAATATTGGATCAACACCTGTCACGACCCGACCACATCCGATCACGTCCTTGGTCCAAGCGTCCTTCCATGGATGATGCTGAGTCTTCTTTTTGAAGGCGAAACATCTAAAATTGTCCATCATACTAATGCAAGCTAAGCAAATAAATGATAACTTCTATAATATATTTAACAGACGCCCAGACATCCCTTTCCCCAGCCACTTCATCGATCTCTTCCGGGGGGATCCCGAGGCGTTCCCAGGCCAGCCGAAGGATGTAGTCTCTCCAGCGTGTCCTGGGTCGTCCCCTGTGTCTTCTCCAGGTGGGATGTGCCCGGAACACCTCACCAGGGAGGCGTCCGGGAGGGATCCGAATCAGATGCCCCAGCCACCTCATCTGGCTCCTCTCGATGTGAAGGAGCAGCGGCTCTACTCTGAGATCCTCCCGGATGACCGAGCTTCTCACCCTATCTCTAAGGGAGAGCCCGGACACCCTGCAGAGGAAACGACCCACAGCTCGTGACCATAGGTGAGAGTAGGAATGTAGATCGACCGGTAAATCGAGCGCTTCGCCTTTCGGCTTAGCTCCTTCTTCACCACAACGGATCGATACAAAATCCGCATCAGTGCAGACGCTGCACTGATCCGCCTGTCGATCTCCCATTCCATTCTTCCCTCACTCGTGAACAAGACCCCAAGATACTTGAACTCCTTCACTTGGGGCAGGATCTCATCCCCGACCTGGAGAGGGCACGCCACCCTTTTCCGACTGAGGACCATGGTCTCTGATTTGGAAGTGCTGATTTTCATCCCAGCCACTTCACACTCGGCTGCGAACTGCTCCAGTGAGAGTTGGAGGTCACGGCTTGATGAAGCCAACAGAACCACATCATCTGCAAAAAGCAGAGATGCAATATTGAGGCCACCAAACCGGGCCCCCTCTACGCCTCGGCTGCGCCTAGAAATTCTGTCCATAAAAGAATCGGTCGGTGACAAACGGCAGCCTTGGCGGAGTACAACCCTCACCGGAAACAAGTCTGACTTACTGCCGGATATGTGGACCAAACTCTGACTCCGGTTGTACAGGGACCGAACAGCCCGTATCAGGGGGTTCGGTACCCCATACTCCCGAAGCACCCCCCACAGGGCCCCCCGAGCGACACGGTTGAATGCCTTCTCCAAGTCCACAAAACACATGTAGACTGGTTGGGCGAACTCCCATGCACCCTCGAGAACCCTGACAAGGATGTAGAGCTGGTCCACTGTTTCATGGCTAGGATGAAAACACACTGCTCCTCCTGAATCTGAGATTCAACTTCCCGACGGACCCTCCTCTCCAGCACCCCTGAATAGACCTTACCAGGGAGGCTGAGGAGTGTGATCCCCCTGTAGTGGAACACACCCTCCGGTCCCCCTTCTTAAAAAGGGGGACCACCACCCCAGTCTGCCAATCCAGAGGCACTGTCCCCGATGTCCACGCAATGTTGCAGAGGCGTGTCAACCAGGACAGCCCTACAACATCCAGAGCCTTGAGGAAATCCGGGAAAATCTCATCCACCACTGGGACCTTGCCAACGACGAGCTTTTTAACCACCTCGGTGACCTCAACCCCAGAGATAGGAGAGCCCGCCTCAGAGAACCCAGACTCTACTCCCTCATGGGAAGGCGTGTCGGTGGAATTGAGGAGGTCTTCGAAGTATTCTCCCCACCGGCTCACAAAGTCCCGTGTCGAGGTCAGCAGCACCCCATCCCCACTATACACAGTGTTGATGGTGCACTGCTTCCCCCTCCTGAGACGCTGGATGGTGGACCAGAATTTCCTCGAAGCTATCCGGAAGTCTTTCTCCATGGCCTCACCGAACTCCTCCCATGCCCGAGTTTTTGCTTCAGCGACCATCAAAGCTGCATTCCGCTTGGCCAGCCGGTACCCATCAGCTGCCTCAGGAGTCCCACAGGCCAAAAAGGCCCGATAGGACTCCTTCTTCAGCTTGACGGCATCCCTCACCGTTGGTGTCCACCAACGGGTTCGGGGATTGCCGCCACGACAGGCACCTTACGGCCACAGCTCCGGTCGGCCGCCTCAGCAATGGAGGCGCGGAACATGCTCCACTCGGACTCGATGTCCCCTGCCTCCCCCGGAACATGGGCAAAGTTCTGTCGGAGGTGGGAGTTGAAACTCCTTCTGACAGGGGATTCCGCCAGAAGTTCCCAGCAGACCCTCACAATACGTTTGGGCCTGCCACGTTGGACCGGCATCTTCCCCCACCATCTGAGCCAACTCACCACCAGGTGGTGATCAGTTGACAGCTCCGCCCCTCTCTTTACCCGAGTGTCCAAGACATGCGGCCGCAAGTCCGATGACACGACCACAAAGTCGATCATCGAACTGCGACCTAGGGTGTCCTGGTGCCAAGTGGAGCCGGGGAGCAATAAGTATACCCACACCTGCTCGGCGCCTCTCACCGTGGGCAACTCCGGAGTGGAGTTCAACCCCTCTCGAGAGGACTGGTACCAGAGCCCAAGCTGTGCGTTGAGGCGAGTCCGAACTTTCGACCTCTAACACCAGCTCGGGGTCCTTCCCTGCCAGAAAGGTGACATTCCACGTCCCTTGAGCCAGCTTCTGTAGCGGGGGATCTGATCGCCAAAGTCCCTGCCTTCGACCACCGCCCAGCTTGCACTGCACCCGACCCCTATGGCCCCTCCCACAGGTGGTGAGCCCATGGGAAGGAGGACCCTCCCGGGCTGTGCCTGGCCCGGTCACCAGCCGCTCGCCTTCGAGCCCCACCTCCAGGCTGAAGGAAGAACTGAACTCGAGTCACCAGAACTTCAGTCAGTGACACAAACTATTGAGCTATTTTGCACATAAACAAGACTCGCTGTGAGCAGGGTTCAAACATGCGCGGGAAGATCCCATTGGATTTCAAGTCCAACGCCTTAACCACTCGGCCATCGCAGCCACATGGTGTAAGCGCAAAAAGTCATTTATATGAGTATTTTATTGTCATTTGAGGGACGAATCAATTTCGGCCACTGAGTGTACATATTTTACTTTGTATTTGATGAAAATGGGTTTGGCTGACTCAATTATATCACATTACACGGAACTACTAAATTTGAGTTGGCGTTACACAAATAAAATGGATGGAAAACCTGCCCAAAATTTATTTGTGTTCATCCAATGAGTCATTTTTTGGTGGTGATCAGTTGACAGCTCCGCGCCTCTCTTCACCCGAGTGTCCAAGACATGGGGCCGCAGGTCCGATGACACGACCACAAAGTCGATCATCGAACTGCCACCTAGGGTGTCCTGGTGCCAAGTCCATGTGTGGACACCCTTATGGTTGAACATGGTGTTCGTTATGGACAATCCTTGATGAGCACAGAAGTCCAATAACTGAACACCGCTCAGGTTTGATCGGGGGGGGGGGGCCTTCATCCCAATCACACCCTTCCAGGTCTCACTGTCATTGTCCATGTGAGCATTGAAGTCCCCCTGCAGAACGATGGAATCCCCAGCGGGAGCGCTCTCCAGCAGCCCCTCCAAGGACTCCAAAAAGGGTGGGGACTCTGAACTCCTGCTTTGTGCATAGGCGCAAACAACAGTCAGGACCCGTCCCCCCACCCGAAGGCGGAGGCAGGCTTCCGGGGTGAACCCCAACGTACAGGCGTGGGTGTGGGTATACTTATTGCCGAGCAGGTGTGGGTATATTTATTGCCGCCGGGCTCGCCGCCTCTCACCGTGGGCAACTCCAGAGTGGAAGAGATTCCAATCCCTCTCGTACTCAAAAATGACCAAAGTACGGCAAAAGGGACGACTCAAAGGGAGCAGTCCCTTCCGAGAGGACTGGTACCAAAGCCCAAGCTGCGTGTGGAGGCGAGTCCGACTATATCTAGTCGGAACTTCTTGACCTCACACACCAGCTCGGGCTTCTTCCCTGGCAGAGAGGTGACATTCCACGTACCCTTGAGCCAGCTTCTGTAGCCGGGGGTTGGAACGCCAAGGTCCCTGCCCAGCTCGCACTGCACCCGTCCCCTATGGCCCCTCCCACAGTTGGTGAGCCCATGGGAAGTAGAATGAATACTTTTTGTCTAAAACGTCACCAAGGTTGTTTTGTGCAATAGCTCTGAGCAGGTGGCAGTTGCAATTTGAGATGCGCAGCCAACTGTTGGAACCGGAAGTCTTTTTCGTGTCTGACATTCGACGAGACAAATGCATTATTTTCGTCAAGAACTACTTCTAATTATGTTTACTTTAGATTTTTTTTAATTAGTCCAATCATTTCTCTTAAACCCGAATGGGTGGACTCTAAATTGCCAATAGGTTTGAATGTGAGAGCGAATGGTTGTTTGTTTCTATGTGCCCTGCGATTGGCTGCCGACCAGTTCAGGGTGTACCCCGCCTCCCGCCCGAAGATAGCTGGGATAGGCTCCAGCAGCCTGCGACCCTCGTGAGGAGAAGCGGTAAAGACAATGGATGGATAGATAGAGGTTTATATGTTTCTGGGTGATAATGACCTCACTTTCAACTTATTTTATCGTCTCTCGATGCCGCTGTGCATTATGGGTATCCATTTACTGTCTCAATTTAAACTGAAATTCTCAAATAGGAAGCATATTTGTTCATGTATTAGCACACAGTAGCGTTTCATCTAGCGTATGTTCCGGCTTGCCCGTTGTGTGTATGGTTGTTCACATGCTCATGATGACACCGTCGCTTGACATAGCGTGCGCGTGAATGACTCGCGTGCTCGCGCCGTGTACAGCTCATACTTACCTGGCAGGGGAGACACCATGATCAAGAAGGTGGTTCACCCAGGGTGAGGTTCAGCCATTGCACACCGATTGTGCTGATCTCTGCGAATTCCCCAAATGTGGGAATCTTGACTGCATAGTTTCTGGTAGTGGGGCACCGTGTTAGCGCTCTCCCCTGATCGTTGGTTGAAAATAATACTGCGGTCAAGCCAGCCTCCACTCAAAAAGTAGCAGTCAAGCCAGCCGCCCCTAATTTTGTTCATACTAGGCATTACGGTAATAGGTCACCAACACGCGGCGAAGCCACCTTCAAAATAAAACCTTCCCAATAATACGGACGTCAGTGCTCTTCGGTTTAGGAATGCAACAAGCAAAGTTAATTTGAATCTTGAAATACATTACATACATACATTAAAAAATATACTTTATTTGATATCTTGGGACAAATAAATGGTAATGGGCTCCACTTATATAGCGCTTTATCTACATCATCACAGCGCTTTACAAAGCCTCACAAAGCGCTTTACAAAGCCTCACATTCAGACACACATTCATAAACCAATGGGCGACTGCTGCCATGCGAGGCACTGCCAGGTCCACTGAGAGCAAATTAGGGTTCAGTGTCTTGCCCAAGGACACTTCGACATGCGGACAGTCGGACCAGACATTCGAACCTGTTCTACCTACTGAGCCAAAGCCACCCCAACATAATCCCATTGGTATCGCAAGACAAGTCCAGATCTGTGTGACAGACCACCAAGGACTCCACGAAAAGAGGTTTGATGACGATCTGATATTGTATTTCAAAATGAAAACCTCTGAAAACTGCAAATGTTGCTTTCATTACCCCTGATTGAAAAAATCTGTTAAATCATTTTAATGAGATATCGCAACACCGGTCCAGTTCTGGAGGACACTACACCCCCCCCAGGTCTCCAACAAAAGAGGGCCCATCAAAATCTGATGTGGCATTTCAAAATAAAAGTCCACTGAAATTGGTGTATTTCACTGTCATGTTCACGGATTTCAAAAATTCATAAAAAAAAACGTCCTAGTCATCACAACCGAAACCAGTTCTGAGGGACACTACACTACCCCAGGTCTCCAACAAAAGAGGTCCCATCAAATCTGATGTGGCATTTCAAAATAAAAGACTCTTGAAATTGGTGTATTTCACTGCCATGATCACGGATTTCAAAAATTCTTTAAAAAAAAACTCAGAGTTATCACAACACCAGACCAGTTCTGGGGGACACTACACCACCCCAGGTCTGCAACAAAAGAGGTCCCATCAAAATCTGATGTGGCATTTCAAAATAAAAGTCCACTGAAATTGGTGTATTTCATTGCCATGATCACGGATTTCAAAAATTCTTCAAAAAAAAACCTCCTAGTTATCACAACACCAGACCAGTTCTGGGGGACACTACACCACCCCAGGTCTGCAACAAAAGAGGTCCCATCAAAATCTGATGTGGCATTTCAAAATAAAAGTCCACTGAAATTGGTGTATTTCACTGCCATGATCACGGATTTCAAAAATTCTTTAAAAAAAAACTCCTAGTTATCACAACACCAGACCAGTTCTGTGGGACACTACACCACCCCAGGTCTCCAACAAAAGAGGTCCCATCAAAATCTGATGTGGCATTTCAAACTAAAAGTCCACTGAAATTGGTATATTTCACTGTCATGATCACGGATTTAAAAAATTCATAAAAAAAAACATCCTAGTCATCACAACACCAGACCAGTTCTGAGCGACACTACACTACCCCAGGTCTCCAACAAAAGAGGTCCCATCAAATCTGATGTGGCATTTCAAAATAAAAGACTCTTGAAATTGGTGTATTTCACTGCCATGATCACGGATTTCAAAAATTCTTTAAAAGAAAAATCTGAGTTATAATCAGAATCAGAATCAGAATCAGAATCAGAATCATCTTTATTTGCCAAGTATGTCCAAAACACACAAGGAATTTGTCTCCGGTAGTTGGAGCCGCTCTAGTACAACAGACAGTCAATTTACAGAACACTTTGGAGACATAAAGACATTGACAAAAAACAACAACAAACAACAATTGTGCAAAAAGATGCAGAGTCCTCAGTTCGAATGGCTAATGACGCAATAGTCCGGTGCAATGACCATTGTGCAAAGGGCACTGAGACTTCAAGGAGTGTATGCGGTTTAAAGTGACGAGTACTGCGATAATCTGGGACAATGGTTGTGCAAATGTTACAGATACTCCTCAATCAGTGTGCAAATGAAGCAGATACTACTCTGGCATGAGTGGCCACTATATGCAAATAGTGCAGCACGGCGAGACAACTACAGTGAGTGCACGAGTAATACATAATACAGAATACAGAAATGTGACAACGAACTCAAGTCAAAAAATTGCCAGCTTGTTGTAATGGAATTGTAAGTTAGCTGTTCAAGAAGTTGATAGCAAGAGGGAAGAAGCTGTTGGAATGTCTACTAGTTCTAGTTTGCATTGATCGGTAGCGCCTACCTGAGGGAAGGAGCTGGAAGAGCTGGTGACCGGGGTGGGGAGGGTCCGAGAGGATTTTGCACGCCCTTGTCTTAGTTCTGGCAGCGTGCAAGTCCTCAAGGGTGGGTAGGGGGGTACCGACAATCCTTTCAGCAGTTTTGATTGTCCGTTGCAGTCGGAGTTTGTCCTTTTTTGTAGCAGCACCAAACCAGACTGTGATGGAAGAACACAGGACTGATTCGATGACCGCTGTGTAGAACTGTCTCAGCAGCTCCGGTGGCAGGCCATGCTTTCTCAGAAGCCGCAGGAAGTACATCCTCTGCTGGGCCTTTTTGAGGACGGAGTTGATGTTGGTCGTCCACTTCAGGTCCTGGGAGATTGTAATTCCCAGGAACTTGAAGGTCTCGACGGTTGACACAAGGCAGCTGGACAGCGTGAGGGGCAGCTGTGGCGAAGGATGCCTCCTGAAGTCCACGATCATCTCTACAGTCTTGAGCGTGTTCAGCTCCAGGTTGTGTCGGCCGCACCACAGCTCCAGCCGCTCCGCTTCCTGTCGATATGCAGACTCGTCACCGTCCTTGATGAGGCCGATGACAGTGGTGTCATCTGCAAACTTCAGGAGTTTGACAGTCGGGTTCGCTGAGGTGCAGTCGTTCGTGTAGAGAGAGAAGAGCAGCGGAGAGAGGACACAACCTTGGGGCGCCCCAGTGCTGATGCTGCGTGTGGATGAGGTGGCCTCCCCCAGCCTGACCTGCTGTGTCCTGCCCGTCAGAAAGCTGTAGATCCACTGGCAGATGGCAGGTGAGACGCTGAGCTGGAGAAGCTTGGATGAAAGGAGTTCAGGGATGATGGTGTTGAACGCTGAGCTGAAGTCCACGAACAGGATCCTCGCGTAGGTCCCCTGCACTGTCGAGGTGTTCTAGGATGAAGTGCAGTCCCATGTTGACTGCATCATCCGCAGATCTGTTCGCTTGGTAGGGCAAACTGCAGGGGGTCCAGCAGGGGACCTGTGACACTCTTGAGGTGGTCCAGCACAAGACGTTCAAAGGACTTCATGACCACAGATGTCAAAGCGACAGGCCTGTAGTCATTCAGACCCGAGATTGCAGGTTTCTTGGGGACTGGGATGATGGTGGAGCGTTTGAAGCAGGATGGAACTTCGCACATTTCCAGTGATCTGTTGAAGATCTGAGTGAAGACTGGCGCGAGCTGGTCCGCGCAGACTTTGAGGCAGGATGGAGACACGTGGTCCGGGCCTGCCGCTTTGTTAATCTTTTGTTGTTTGAAGATGCGTCTCACATCCTGTTCATGGATGGGTTAACGCAGAGGTCAGAGGTGTGATTGTGGTCGCGGGTGCGGCCGGGGTTGGTGTGTGGTGTGAAACTGTCCTTTTCAAATCTGCAGTAGAAGGTATTCAAGTCGTTGGCTAGTGTGCTATTGTTCTCAGCTTGGGGGGATCGTCGCTTGTAATTAGTCAGCGACTGGAATGCATGCCAGACTGATTTAGAGTCGTTTGCGCTAAACTGTTTTTCCAACTTTGCTGTATAGATCCTCTTTGCAATGTTAATTCTTTGGTCAGCTGGTTTCTAGCTCGATTATACAGGGCCCTGTCCCCGCTCTGATATGCGTCCTCCTTAGCTTGGCGAAGCTGCTTAAGTTTAGCATGAACCACGGCTTATTGTTGTTGAATGTGCGAAATGATTTTGTTGGAACACAGACCTCTTCACAGAAACTGATATAGGATGTGACAGTGTCCGTATATTCATCCAGGCTGCCACTGAATTTTCAAAGACACTCCAGTCTGTGCAGTCTAAGCAGCTTTGAAGTTCCATCTTGGCTTCATGTGGATAGTCAAAGCGACAGGCCTGTAGTCATTCAGACCCGAGATTGCAGGTTTCTTGGGGACTGGGATGATGGTGGAGCGTTTGAAGCAGGATGGAACTTCGCACATTTCCAGTGATCTGTTGAAGATCTGAGTGAAGACTGGCGCGAGCTGGTCCGCGCAGACTTTGAGGCAGGATGGAGACACGTGGTCCGGGCCTGCCGCTTTGTTAATCTTTTGTTTTTTGAAGATGCGTCTCACATCCTGTTCATGGATGGTTAACGCAGAGGTCAGAGGTGTGATTGTGGTCGCGGGTGCGGCCGGGTTGGTGTGTGGTGTGAAACTGTCCTTTTCAAATCTGCAGTAGAAGGTATTCAAGTCGTTGGCTAGTGTGCTATTGTTCTCAGCTTGGGGGGATCGTCGCTTGTAATTAGTCAGCGACTGGAATGCATGCCAGACTGATTTAGAGTCGTTTGCGCTAAACTGTTTTTCCAACTTTGCTGTATAGATCGTCTTTGCAATGTTAATTTCTTTGGTCAGCTGGTTTCTAGCTCGATTATACAGGGCCCTGTCCCCGCTCTGATATGCGTCCTCCTTAGCTTGGCGAAGCTGCTTAAGTTTAGCAGTGAACCACGGCTTATTGTTGTTGAATGTGCGAAATGATTTTGTTGGAACACAGACCTCTTCACAGAAACTGATATAGGATGTGACAGTGTCCGTATATTCATCCAGGCTGCCAGCTGAATTTTCAAAGACACTCCAGTCTGTGCAGTCTAAGCAGCTTTGAAGTTCCATCTTGGCTTCATTTGTCCACTTTTTGACTGTTTTCACTGTAGGCTTCGCACATTTAAGTTCTTGCCTGTACGTCGGTATTAAGTGAATTAAGCAGTGATCAGACGAGCCCAAGGCTGCACGAGGTATAGCACGGTATGCGTTTTTTTACCGTGGTGTAGCAGTGGTCTAAAGTATTATTTCCCCTGGTAGGACAGTCGATGTGCTGCTTGTATTTAGGGAGTTCGTGGTTGAGTTTAGCTTTGTTAAAGTCCCCGAGAATAATGAGGGGTGAGTCGGGGTGTTTTTTTTCAATTTCGTTGACTTGATCGGCAAGCGTTAGCAATGCGGCGTTCGTGTTAGCTTGAGGTGGAATATAGACGCCAGCGAGAATGAATGATGCGAACTCACGTGGGGAGTAGAATGGTTTACAGTTTACGAATAGCGACTCCAAATGCGGGCTGCAGTGTGTGCTGAGCACCGTGACGTCCGTACACCATTTTTCGTTGATATAGAGGCATATCCCGCCGCCCTTTGTTTTACCCGATGATTCCATGTCGCGGTCCGCTCGATGAATATGGAAACCGGGAAGCATAACAGCGCCATCGGGTACAGCGTTGCAAAGCCAGGTCTCCGTGAAGCACATGGCCGCGGAACGTCCGAAGTCTTTACTGGTCTTTAACAGAAGATGAAGCTCGTCCATTTTGTTGGGTAGGGAGCGTACATTCGCGAGGTGGATCGACGGGAACGCCAATCTGTGTCCTCTCTTGCGGAGTTTCACCTGAATGCCTGCTCCCTTCCCTCTGTGGCGACGCTTCCGTCTCCATGCGCCGAAAACCGCGGACGCCGCTCCGGTGAGTAACTCGGGGAAAAAACTGAGCGGATATTCGAAAGTTGGTGACAGAAAGTCCGGAGTAGACTCCTTGATGGTTAGCAGGTCTCCCCTTGTGTAAGTGAGTCGTGTAAGGTCTCCAAAGACGGACGGAAAACACAAAAGGCTCAAAATCATCAAGAAATGTTTGGACTTGTCCTTCACAGCCCCGTGGAAGGACTTTGTTATACCCACCCTGCGAGGGTTGGGGAATTATGGTGACTTTAACCTATGTCAAATGTTGCCGAGGTCATTGTTCCCCGCCCAAGATCCTTTTGAGAGGGAGGTTCTGGAGGTGTGGTGGTCGCTCAGGCCATGGGTGAGAGCAGAGACAAAGTCGCTGCAACAATTGCTGAAAATTCCGCTGAGGTTCAACCCCGATCTCATGGGCGGAGGACCAGGGAGTGGGGAGAGAATGTTCAGCGATACCTTTGAGAGGGCAGGAATAAGTACTATTGGGGATTTATTAGATGGGAGCGGGAACTATGACATTGTTGGGGTTCGGACTCTGTTCCGGTCGCGGGGAGTCCTCTTCCGCAGAGCGGGTGTTTTGCGCTTGGCTGGAAGAATCAGGGAATCCATACTACGGAATTGGGGGTCTTTTCTGGAGGGTTCATCCTCTGGAGGGGACCCGGGGGCGGATCGGGATGTAGGTTTTGTGCTGGTTGACGGGACAAGGTTTTTTGGTTTGTCGGAGTGTAGCACAAAACGACTTTACAGGGTTTTGATAGCCGGAGTGTTCCGGAGACCTGCAGCGGAACGCACATGGACACGGACATTCCCTGCACTGACCATTACATCCATCTGGGCCAACATGTTCAATTGGTACACCGCACCAAAGGTCAGTAATACTGACTTCAAATTACGACACAATCATACTCCCTTGCACAACACTCAATGCAATTTCTCCTAGCGTTTATGGCAGAGACTGTATGGTGTGTAAAGAGGCACCCGAGGACTACGAACATCTTGTCCTCGGGTGCAGAGCCGTCCGTGAGTTCCGTTCTAGGTTGGAGGATCTCCTCGCAAGGAGGCTGGGCCTGAGGCTTCCCCCCCCGGTGGCACGTGAGGCTGGTGATCATAATGTCGGGTTTTTCCTTTTTCGTTTCGTCTCATCATCTTTCTCGTCATCAGTATCATTGCAGGCCATCAATAGACCAGCCATCCGGTTACTTCTGGCCATTGCTCGTCACACGGTCATCGTCACGAGGAATATCTACTTGCATGACAAGGGCACCGGCGATCATTGGGCGATCTTCAAGGCTCAAGTTGAATCCCACTTTACTCTCCTACATGCCTGCTCTGCCAGCCGTTTTGTGGACTGTATCGCAAAAAACAATGGCCTTGTGAGAGTTTCACAGACTGGTTTGATTACATGTACATATTGTAAATAATGAATTTTTTTATAATTTAAAAAAAAAAAAAAAAAAAAAAGAAAGCCCGATCTTGTTTGATCTCGGAAGCTAAGCAGGGGCGGGCCTTGTTAGTACTTGGATGGGAGACCGCCTGGGAATACCAGGTGATGTAAGCTTTTTCACTTTAGATTCTCGTGGAATCGTTTTCTTATTGGTGGTTGACCTAAATTATAATGCAGTCATTCTCTCTCTTATGACTTACCATCTCTTTATTAGGAGACAGAATCTTCACGTACCTTCTTTAAAAATCCCATATCTCCTTTTCCGACAGTAAAATAAATAAATAATCTATACACACATATATCTACATATATATATCTACATATATAGATATATATATTAGTATCACGTGACACGTCACGATTTTATCACATCGGTGCTTTTAATTACCTCGAGGCTAAGGATACGAAGGTATCCATCCATCCATTTTCTGTGCCACTTCTCCTCACTAGGGTCGCGGGCGTGCTGGAGCCTATCCCAGCTGTCATCGGGCAGGAGGCAGGGTACACCCTGAACTGGTTGCCAGCCAATCGCAGAGGATACGAAGGTATGGATCTTTAAATGATACGTAATTATTGCACATTGTTGTGTGGACCTCAAAGCCACGGTTTATGAACCCGAACCACTTCCGAGGAATACATTACAGTCGAGTGAATGGCAGTATTAGAAGGAGTAGATTAGATAGAGTAAATTCAATCAGAATCAGCAGAATAAAAATCAGAATCTATATTTGCCGAGTATGTCAGAGACATACAAGGAATTTGTCTCCGGTACTTGGAGCCCCTCTCGTGCGACAACGGATAGCCATTTGACAGAAAATACTTTGGAGACAAAATCACATGAGACCAAAGTACAGAGAATCACTGAGCAATGAAAGGTTAGCGGTAATGTGGTCATGTCAATGCAAATTTTGTGTTATTTTTTATTTTTTTACAATTGTGCAAATGATGCAGAGTCCTCTAGCAATTTAGAGCAATTTGTAATGACTGATCGAGCAATAATCTGGTACAGTGTGTCAAGTGGGCGGCCGAGCCACATGAAGCATGGATGGAATGGAACAAAGATAGTAATTGGCTTATGTAGCTGGGATCATATGGTTGAGCTTAGCCCCAGTTTGCAATTTTTAGTTTAACCACCAAGGGTCGCCAAACCAAATTGTGATCATGATTAGGTGTCAGGCCCAGTTTGCAATCCCTGGTTTAACCACCAGAGGTCGCCAAACCAAGGTAGAATTATGAGTCGCCAGTTCAAGCAAAGATGTTAAATGTCCTAAACCTATTAAACCCCGTATTATGGTAAACAAAAACATACTAAAGTCAACCACTTATAACCATTGTTTGATTTTATATCCTGGAGATGATTTTGATGTTCTCTTTGATGTTATAAACTTGGATGTACAATTAGGAATCATTGATAAAATGTACATCAGGCCTGGATAGGCTATTATTTACTATTCTTACTTTTGATATACTAATGGAATAATGCTTTGTAACGGCTTTTGTGTATGAACTGTAACCTGTGTGGAGTTGTCTCTCTCAGACAAAAATAACACATGATATATCACATAAGGATGATTGAACCTGTTGAATGCATGAGAGAATTGTATTCACATGGAAGTATATACCTTTATTTGGATTTTACAATATACTCATGTACTGCTGAATTGCTTAGAACTTAACATGATGTGATGAAATGTATTGGTTGAAATCAAGACATATGAAATATGCTTGGAAATGGATATATTTACCAAAAAGAAGCCTATTTTGAGTGAGCAAATAAGAGGTCAGGTCAGGATAACACTGACGCCACTTTGAGGGAAAAACAGGTGCTTCCTGCTCAGGTCAAAATAAGGACACGCTGAGAGTAAAAATAGGAGGTCAGGTCAGGACAACGCTGATGTCATTATATTTTAGAAAAAGGGAGTTTCTAGGAAAACCAAGGTTTTAAAAGCCTCATACGAGGGAGGAGCGGGGCTTCCTATCCTGACCAGGACGGGGAGACACACGCTCTTTTCTTTCGCAATACTAAGGGGCACGCTGGCCGGAGGGATTTATCAAGCTACTTGGATAGTGACTCATTTTTGAATATTCCTCCTTAATTGGGTAAGACAACAATATTATTATAATAAGGTAACTAATAGAATCGCTATTGGTATCGCGTGAAAAAGGGGAAGAGAGCTAGTCAGCTGTCCAGGTTTCTTATATTCCAAATTATCTTATTATTAATTGGCATCACGGCTCTGTAGGACTTGATCACTCCTTAAGGCTCACTCAAAAGGCAATACTTGTTTTATGACATATTATTTTTAACTACTTCTATTTCTTTCTATTTTTTGTTATTATTATTATTATTGATTTTTTATATTATAAACCCTTTCTGTCATATTATCATTTTAACCTTAAGTAATCACTGAAATAAATACCTTGCTTTAATTCTATTCTATCTTTGTCATTCTTATAAGGAGAAGTTATCTCATTCTTAGCACTCAACCTCTTATAAGTGATAGAACGTCGACGATACCAATAACATCTGGTAGTAACACCATCCTAAAATGTAACTCATTTACATACTTCGGCTTAACAATAAAACAAATCCGTACGGTTCTAACAAGGACTGTTAAATTTACTAGGTCTTTAACAAATGCAATCGATTTATTTAGGGATGAAACTGCTGTAAAAACGGAGTATTTACTATATTACCCTTTCACTCGGTGTGGTTACTCATCAAGGGGTGATAAGTGAAGGCAGACCGGATTGGCTCTGTAAAACTAAAGGCAGTAAGCACACCTAGGCGAATTCATCTCTACACCGGCTTAACAGCTCCTCATCTCCTTGCTCATACGGCGTTGGAGCCGGTAAAGGAAAAAGGGGGGAGTTTGACCCTTTAAACGGAGAGTCGGTCAGGACATTTCTCCCGATTAGTCCTGCGGATAAGCGAAATCTGACGTGGATGGTTCCTGTGGCTCTTTTTCCGGGGAATCTTTCTTTCCTGCAGGCTGTCGTTGCCTACCCTTCTTGATTCTGCCAGGTGTCCAGTCTTCATCATCATTTAATTCGTACTCATTTCTCACCACTTTTCTTACTCCCTCATGTCTAAGGATGAAGCCCCAGTGGGCAGACTGGTCTTCACCCTTTTTTGATCCATCCGTATAGAGAATCCATTCATATGGTTTTTCTACTTTTATCTCTGGTTTTACTCGTTTCTTTGACGAGGGGTTTATTGGTCCTATTTCCAAATCAGGGTCTAGTAGGATATCCTCCCATCTCCCCCATCTCACATTGGTTGCTTTAGTGCTCTCTATGGTGTCTTTCCTCAAGAAGCGATGAACTTGGCTCTGTGTGATGACCTTGATTCCTTGTCCCTGGGCTAAATCCTTCAACGTTCCCCAGTACCTGGCTAGGACTGCCAGTTCCCTTTCTTCCCGGGGAAACTTCTTTTCCACAACGCTCAGGGTATAGGTCCATAAGGTCACCAAGCCAGCTCCTTTGTTACTAACGCTCACCATAGCTGAGTCCTCATCGCACTCCACTTTTGCAATCAATCTTGTATCCAAACTTCTTGGTTCTAGTTGTACAGCACTTCTCACTGCTTTCTTTAATTCTTCTATGTTCTCTTGGTCTTTTGCTGACCAATCCCAGCTTTTAGACTTTCCTTCTTCAGGATTCTTTCTCAGACGGGCATATAGGGGTTTTGCATATTTTTGATAATAGGGGACATGATCCCGGACATAGTTACATAGTCCGAGTATCCTCTGTAATTCTCTCTCGGACGTTGGTGGTACGATTTGTTCAATTTTCTGTCTATAAGCGTCCGAAAGTCCCAAGTCATCTGATATCTGGAATCCTAAGTAGTCCACTTGGAATCTAGCAAATTGGCACTTCTTTAAATTGAGTTTCAGTCCCGCCGCTGTCACTCTCCGAACTACGATTTGCAAGATATCCAAATGTTCCTCTTCTGTATCATTTGCAATGAATACGTCATCTATATAAATTGTGACTGGTAGTCCCTCCAAAACATCCATAACCGCTGATTGAAACACATTTGGGGAATTTTTGTATCCTTGGGGTAATCTCTGCCATACATACGATTTCCCTTTATGTGTGAATGCCGTCTTTCCTTGCGATGCTTTGGCAATCCTCAAGGAGAAAAATCCATTAGCTAGATCGATACATGTCTTATATTTTTTCACTCTCAGCGTTTTTAAGGACGCCTGGGGGTTTATGAGGCTTGCTCGGTTAGCCACCGTCCGGCGGTTCAAAGCTTTAAAGTTGATAACTGGCCTCCATCCCCCTCCTACCGATTCTGGCTTTTTGACAGCCTGAATGGGGCTGTTTGTTATTGGATTTGGTTCTTCACGAATTATCCCAAGCGCCAATAGTTCTTTTACTATCATTGCCATTTCAGCCACGGCTCCCGGGTTAAGAGGGTACTGTCTCACCGCCGGGTGCACTCCTCCACTTATGGTGTGTAGGTATTTTGGTCCTAGGTCTCCACAATCATTTTTAAAATGGGCTACGGAGGCCTCTTCCATTATTTCATTTAACTTCTTTTTCCCCTCTGGCGACAAATCGCTACTTTGAATTTGTTGGGCCTTTACTGTCGAAATATCCACTGGTTTATACCACTCGTATTCTGAGGTTATCTTGGTCGGTCCAACCCTTACTGTTGCCAATTTCAACTTCTTCCATTGTTTTAACGCAGTTTGGCGTTTTTTCCTAGGCTTATTCAGCCCCTCTAAATCTCGTAATGTCAATAGGTTATAAGGTCCCAAAATCCACACAATTCCTTTCCAAATTCCAACTGGCATTTCCGTAATAGAACCATCAGCTACTTTTACTCTTAGGTGTCCAATTTTTCTCAAGGCCTCACGAGTCATTGACACCTCGGCCCTGGTGTCCACCAAATAGGGTACTCCTTCCATTTTTGTGTAGATCTCGTCTCCTATCCGATAGACTCCTTCCAGGGTGACCCGTGCCTCGGTTTCCATCATTTTCTGGGCCCTCCTGAGGCGGCAGCTTTGCGAGCCTCAAGATGGGCCTTTCTTTCTTCGGGTGTCATTTTGAGAAATTCCTCTCTCGGTATATATGCTCCAAGTTCCTTCTTTTTCGCCGTTTGTGGTTGTCCTGCTTGGGGCGTTGGTTTCTGACTTTCATTTGTTCTTTGGGAAGACTGCATCGCCCTCTGGGTTGACTGTTGGTTATTCCCGCGCGAGCGGTAGTCAGTTGGTGCCGCTTTCCTCTTCTCGCTGTAGAATTTAGTCAGTCGATCCCATTGCTTAATGGAAGCTTCAATTTTTTTGCGCTGTGCTGTCTGGTGCCATCTTCACAAAAGTAGCTTCGTTTCCCATTTCTTTTACAATCATTCGCAGCGATTTAACATATCTGCTTGGAGCTATGACTTGACTTGTTTTATGCCACACATTCAATAGCGTGACTCCTTGCTTGAGCTGCTCCCTGGCTCTCATTATATGGGCTTCTTCGTCTTCATCTTCTCCGTCCACCCATCTCTCATAGACCTGTTGTGATGTTTCATTAGGTCCAATGGGGTTGGCAATTATATATTGCAGCCATATTTTCTTGGCTATTTCCCCTCCAGGAGCGTCTCTGACCGTAGGCCACATCTCAATTAAATAATCTTTAGCTGTTTCTTTCTGATTTTTTGACCGGACCAATTCTTTCAAAGCCCTAAATTCTTGCATGTCTCTATCGGTGCTACTTGGCTGATACATGGAGTTAGGTCCAACCGCTGTCATTCCAAGCGGTATTCCGTACTGAGAGGGCTGGTTTGCAGGGTTGACAGGGGGCTGCCATCGCCCCGGCGTCCATTTCCAAGTCCTCTTCAGCTCTTAATTCCATTTGTGCTCTTTGGTACACCGCTTGTTTAAGTTTTCTGAGTAACATATCATACATTACTGTCACAAAGCCTTCTCTGAAGTTCTTGGTGAATTCCATATGTCCTACCAACGTATGATACGTGGGAGTTTGCAAAATATTTGCTGCTTCTCCATAGGTGATTTTTACCTTTAAAATCATGTCTTCATCCATTTTCTCTAGCCAAACAAATGGATATGGATATTCTTTTTGTCCCGCTTCTGGTATGAAAGTCTTTCTCCCATCCTGAGTTTGGACAATTCCTAGTTGTAGGTCTCTGGCAAGCCTCTCTGAGGCTTTGTATATATTATATACTGGTTGTGGGTTTTTCTTTCCTTTATTTGTTGGTCTTGTGACTACCTTAGGAGGTCGGTCCTCAGGGTCCTTAGACGCTGCGTCCGAAGTCAGTGATTCGAAATCCTCCTCCCTTACCTCAGCCTCAGGTTCGGCTCTGAGAGGTATACACACCCAGTCTTCCTCCTTTTGGTTACCCTCGTTTCCACTCTCTCCTTCGGGCACCACCGTATGTTCAACTAGTTCTCTTACTTCTCCAGGTGATCTCCTCGGGTTTCCCCTTGGTACAGGTAAAGGTGTCGGTGGAGGCAGTGCTCGATAGGAGTCACTTATCGATCTGGGAGTAGAGGTGGTGGGACTGAAAGTCACTACACCTCTCCCAGATATGAGCTTTGTTAGCTCATATGATGATTCCGTCCTTTTTTGATCCATCCGTATAGAGAATCCATTCATATGGTTTTTCTACTTTTATCTCTGGTTTTACTCGTTTCTTTGACGAGGGGTTTATTGGTCCTATTTCCAAATCAGGGTCTAGTAGGATATCCTCCCATCTCCCCCATCTCACATTGGTTGCTTTAGTGCTCTCTATGGTGTCTTTCCTCAAGAAGCGATGAACTTGGCTCTGTGTGATGACCTTGATTCCTTGTCCCTGGGCTAAATCCTTCAACGTTCCCCAGTACCTGGCTAGGACTGCCAGTTCCCTTTCTTCCCGGGGAAACTTCTTTTCCACACCGCTCAGGGTATAGGTCCATAAGGTCACCAAGCCAGCTCCTTCGTTACTAACGCTCACCATAGCTGAGTCCTCATCGCACTCCACTTTTGCAATCAATCTTGTATCCAAACTTCTTGGTTCTAGTTGTACAGCACTTCTCACTGCTTTCTTTAATTCTTCTATGTTCTCTTGGTCTTTTGCTGACCAATCCCAGCTTTTAGACTTTCCTTCTTCAGGATTCTTTCTCAGACGGGCATATAGGGGTTTTGCATATTTTTGATAATAGGGGACATGATCCCGGACATAGTTACATAGTCCGAGTATCCTCTGTAATTCTCTCTCGGACGTTGGTGGTACGATTTGTTCAATTTTCTGTCTATAAGCGTCCGAAAGTCCCAAGTCATCTGATATCTGGAATCCTAAGTAGTCCACTTGGAATCTAGCAAATTGGCACTTCTTTAAATTGAGTTTCAGTCCCGCCGCTGTCACTCTCCGAACTACGATTTGCAAGATATCCAAATGTTCCTCTTCTGTATCATTTGCAATGAATACGTCATCTATATAAATTGTGACTGGTCGTCCCTCCAAAACATCCATAACCGCTGATTGAAACACATTTGGGGAATTTTTGTATCCTTGGGGTAATCTCTGCCATACATACGATTTCCCTTTATGTGTGAATGCCGTCTTTCCTTGCGATGCTTTGGCAATCCTCAAGGAGAAAAATCCATTAGCTAGATCGATACATGTCTTATATTTTTTCACTCTCAGCGTTTTTAAGGACGCCTGGGGGTTTATGAGGCTTGCTCGGTTAGCCACCGTCCGGCGGTTCAAAGCTTTAAAGTTGATAACTGGCCTCCATCCCCCTCCTACCGATTCTGGCTTTTTGACAGCCTGAATGGGGCTGTTTGTTATTGGATTTGGTTCTTCACGAATTATCCCAAGCGCCAATAGTTCTTTTACTATCATTGCCATTTCAGCCATGGCTCCCGTGTTAAGAGGGTACTGTCTCACCGCCGGGTGCACTCCTCCACTCAGTTGTGATGTTTCATTAGGTCCAATGTCTTTGGCAATTATATATTGCAGCCATATTTTCTTGGCTATTTCCCCTCCAGGAGCGTCTCTGACCATAGGCCACATCTCAATTAAATAATCTTTAGCTATTTCTTTCTATTTTTTGTTATTATTATTATTATTGATTTTTTATATTATAGACCCTTTCTGTCATATTATCATTTTAACCTTAAGTAATCACTGAAATAAATATCTTGCTTTAAATCTATTCTATCTTTGTCATTCTTATAATGAGAAGTTATCTCATTTTTAACACTCAACCTTTTATATGTGATTGAACGTCGACGATACCAATAACATCGGGTAGTAACACCATCCCAAAAATTAACTCATTTATATTACTTCGGCTTAACAATAAAACAAATCCGTACGGTTCTAACAAGGATTGTTAAACTTACTAGGTCTTTAACAAATGCAATCGATTTTTAGAGATGAAACTGCTGTAAAAACGGAGTATTTACGATATTACCCTTTCACTCGGTGTGGTTACTCATCAAGGGGTGATACGTGAAGGCAGACCGGATTGGCTCTGTAAAACTAAAGGCAGTTAGCACACCTAGGCGAATTCATCTCGACACCGGCTTAATAGCTCCTCATCTCCTTGCTCATACGGCGTTAGAGCCGGTAAAGGAAAAAGGGGGGAGTTTGACCCTTTAAACGGAGAGTCGGTCAGGACATTTCTCCCGATTAGTCCTGCGGATAAGCGAAATCTGACATGTGGCGCCCAACGTGGGGCTAGAATCGATTTCTACGGAAAATCGGGATCGATAATAGCCCAAAAAGAACCCGGGTAGTTGTTTCCTAAAGTATTGGGCACAAAGCTTGGGAAACGATACTCGCAGACAAAATTTCATGTCAGACAACCTTGAGCGGGCACGAAAGTAGTATCTTTGAAGAATAGTGATTCTTGAAAAAGAACTCTTAGGTACGGGTCTAGAGTGTACTCGTAGCGAAGGAGATAGCACTGTTTCGTGTCTGAGAAACGACAACCAGCCCCCCTCAGAAATCTCACAATCTAGAGTGAGTGTGAGAACCCATTCAAAGTGAATGGACATGATCGGTGACCTGCTGCTCTGGTCGGCCGTAAAGCTACTGATAGCGAGTTTATTAGAGCGTGCTGCGAGGCGCTCCAGAGAGGGAGGGGCTGAGTTGAGGGGTGGAATAAGCAACCGGTTAAGGAAAACCAGGGCTTATGGTTAAACTGTATTCAACCAACTAACCAAGAAAAAGAGACTAAACCAGGACACTGGTTAGCGACAGTACTAGTCTTTCGGTAACTACCTAGTGGTGAACTAGAATATGAGCCTAAACTATGCTTTAGGGTATTTAGGCTTCCCCTGGTGGTTGCGGATACCCATCGTTTGTGTAGGTTACTTTAGATTTCCATTTTTGACTCATTTCCCTTATTTCCTATTGTCCTACTGCGGAGTACCCCTTAACATTTATCGCCCTTTTTCCATAATAGGAGACACTTTAACTCAGTTAGTTGACTTTGGTATTCCCTTGCCGAAGTCCCCATTCCCCTTGCCTTTCCTTTTGGCCATGTTGACAAGATTTTGATTTTTCTACCAACAAGGATTACTTTGGTTTTTCTTCGAAAGTGGACTAATTTTGATTTTTCTACCAACAAGGATTACTTTTGTTTTTCGTCGGAAGTGGATTAATTTTGATTTTTCTACCAACAAGGATTACTTTGGTTTTTCTTCGGAAGTGGATTAATTTTGATTTTTCTACCAACAAGGATTACTTTGGTTTTTCTTCGAAAGCGGATTAATTTAAATTTTTCTACCAACAAGGATTACTTTGGTTTTTCTTCGAAAGTGGACTAATTTTGATTGTTCTACCAAAAAGGATTACTTTGGTTTTTCTTCGAAAGCGGATTAATTTTGATTTTTCTATCAACAAGGATTACTTTGGTTTTTCTTCGAAGGAGGATTAAATTTTAATTTTCCTTTTCTTCAAATGAGACTGGATTTCAACTAAACCACACATTAACAGGGTGGGTCCCTGAACGCAGTGAGTAACCATCCCATCGTTTAAGAAAGGAATGTTAGTTAGTGAGGACAGGTGAAACGCTCACGGCTAATTATTCTGAGTGTGTAGAGGCGACGCTAAAAAAGCGGAGCTGAGTAACCAGGAGCTGTAGTACGAGCCCATGACCCTATGCGCTACTGGGGGGTATCGGAAATAGGCAGCTCCACTCCTACAACAGAAGCGGGCTACGGCCAAGTTAATACGCTGAACAAGAAGCGGGCCACGGCCAAGTTAATACGCTGAACAAGAAGCGGGCTACTGGCAGAGTAATACGCTAAACAGTAGCGGGCCACGGCCAAGTAATACGCTAAGAAGAAAGATGTTTATGAATGCGGGAAAAGATGAGCCCCCGGGCCCCTCAGAAGGAAGAGCGGCAGTGGTGGAATCGGAGACCCGACCTCTAGGACAACATGAAATACCCATAAGACTCGTGCTATATAACGGGGGCTTAGAAGAATGGCCGCCCGGAGTAAGGAGGATGGTAGAAACGGAAAATCCATCCATACAAACCTTAGAACTCCCGACAACGGTGAAGAAAGCCGTCAAAGGACAAGGCCAGTTCAAGGCAGAGAAGCCTGAAGGAACTGGAGTGATGACAATAATAGTAGACCACCCTGGAGAAGACTACACTCGAAGGGATGCTCCCCTATGGTTGGAGTGGTGGATAAGGATGATGGAAAAATACAATGTGGTTGAATTGGTTAGCACTTGCGTTGGGTTGGACCCCATAGTAAAAATGCTGGCGAATACAACAGAAATAAAATGTAAACTGGTGGACGGTGAAAGGGCAAGGGCAGTGTCCAGATATCATGAACACCAATGTTACATTCAGAGAATAAAGATGATTGCGGAAACCAAGAAAGCGCCAGGTCTTAACGCCCTAAGCGAGGAAGACTCATCAGATGTGGATCTAGACATGGTCGTTATTCCTAGAGCAGAAGAAAACCAAGAGGAAACTACCGCTCTCGTGGTGCAACATCACGCAGCATTTGTTGAACAGAAAGCCCTCCTAGATCAACTGGAAGACTTCATACCTGGGACTGCTGATAAGCTGCTCTCACTATCTGCCGACGTGACATACTTAGCCCATAAGCTGGGAAAGTTGGAAGAGGACCAACGGAGGAAGGAATAATTGTCTGACTGGAAGTCATGGACCTAACAGGTATTCGAGTTACATGGGCTCGCTCCAGACCAAGGGCGGGAGAAGAGATCAACGGTGAGACACCAAGCGGAGAAATGGGAAGGGGAGATCTTCAAACAAAAGACACCCCGCATTACGATACTCCTAAGCCGCTATATGTTACTCTTAAACCGCATTATGATACTCCTAAACCACATTATGATACTCCACAACTGAGTGCGTCGAGGAGACCCTTGCTACAACATCAAAAGGAAGGACCAGAAGTTCATGCATATCGCAACTTAGAACGGGTGATAGAAACAAAGGGAAATGTATACGAGATACCAACAGGAAGGGAATCGGAAGAAACTCTATACGAAGCACCCAAAATAGGTATAGATTGGGACCCAGTCAGTCGAGATGAAATACCCCGTTATAGCATACCACGGGCGTTCTGGCTAAAACATAAAAGAAGAATGAAGAGTATTGGGATCTTGGTATGCAGCTGTATCATCATGTTGGCCATGGTGATGTTACTGACAAACCTCAAAACACGGATTGAAATCACACCGCAAAACCCTTTGGACTTGGTTACTGTCCAACACGGAACAACCAAGATAGTTAATCAGACTTCCTGGAAAATACGTCAAGTAAGAACAGTGGAGGAATGGAAACAGAATAATAGATCTAACTCAAGCATGGGACAAGATACCAGTGACGGCTGTAATAGGTATACCAAGAATGGTTCAGAGCCCTTGGGAACAAAGAAGGGAGGAAAAGACATAAAAACATGGCTGAAGAACTGCACTGGATACCCGGCGAAGTCCAAGAAGACATGTTCCACACATGTCGTTAAAGAGGCACGATGGACTGGAGGGAGCCCTACTATCAGGTTGACGGTGCTATGCTTGAAATAGAGTGAGTCGAGACTGGTTAGGAAAAATTGGCTCCAAATAGGCCACGGTGAACCTACGTGGTACACCGACGAACACTGCGCAGGCCTGCCTGACGAAACGGAAGGATACTGGATAACCAAGACAGCCAAAAAAGATATGGTTTTCCCAGCGAGACCCTTGAATCATACTTGTACCACTATACGCCCGAGATGGGAACCATGCTGGAGCTGTTTAACATTCACCTGTGAGAACCAATCATCTACGAACAACGATAGTCAAAGAACCTCCACTGTGGAACCAGCAACGGAGGTAACTTTGCTACCTTCTGATGTACCATCATCTACTAACGGTTGTGGTCAGAAACCTCTAGCCGCTGAACCATCAGAAGAGGCACCGCCACCTTCGGAGGACGGAGACGGTCAGGAGCTACCGGACATCGAACCAACAAGGGAGGCACTGCCGCCTTCTGATAACGGAAACAGTGAGCAGCCTTTGGCCACTGAACCAGCAGAGGCGACCACGCCACCTGCGGAAGAAGAGGACAGTCAGGTATCCTTAGCCGTGAACCTAGCTAAGGTAACCCCGCCACCATCCAGTAACGATGACAGTCAGAGAACCCTAGCTGTTGATCCAGTGGAGGAAATCCCTCCACCACCCGGTAACGATGGCAATGGGTTGTCCCTGGCTGTTGTTCCAAGAAAGAATACAACGCCATCTCATAAAAACAGAGCGGCAATCAAGAAAGATAACAGGCCTCCGAGGAAGCGACGCTCCACGGAAGATAAATTTAAAGAATGCCAGCAGAGGTTGATGCAAGGAACTCCTTCTCTACATCCTTGTCTATGGAATACTGGTAAAAAAATGTGACCTGCGCAACAGTTTCCATGTATTGACCTATAGGGGAATGTATCTTCAGGATGATAGCAATTTTGCACCTACTTTTGTAAACCTGCTTCGCCAGTCTGTGGGTTTCCTACAATATCAAGGAACCGAAGTGGCCTACGAACCCTGGCTGAATAAATCCTTGACATGGATAAGACCAATACGTGCGTCCGGATGGATTTCTAAAAGGACGGAATCATCATATGAGCTAACAAAGCGAGCAACGCGATGGTATTATCAACGACTTCCAGACCCAACAGATTTGCTCACCGTGCCTGACGGCGATTTCCACAAACTGGATCAATGTGTGGTTTTAAAAATATTTGACCAACTTCATGGACAAGAATGGACACAGGGAACCTCACCTCGATGTCCTTTAGAAGAAGAAATAGGAGCTCTTTCTACCAAGTGGATTTACAATTGTACAGGCCTGAAAAGGAACGACACGGTCAAAGGGATTCTGCAAGCATGGAAAGAATACCACAAGAGGGACGAAACTAAGACTTGGTGGGGTTTCAACCAGAAAGAGTTACAACAGTTCGTGATTCCCTGCTTAAACACATCAAAAAATTATTGGGTTAAGTACCAGTATTTGGCAACAGTGTACTCGAAAGAACAAGATCTTTGGCCTGATTATTCAAGAATGAATGGTGGGGGAGTTGATCTTTATGCCAACCCCAGACCCTGGAAAATGACTTGTAATGAACGGAAAAATAATTGTACAATACAATTGGCGAGACAACCGTGCGATAGTGTACTAAGGTTTAAAGAGTACTGTAAGGATAAAGATCTAGATAAAGATTATGCTAGTGTAGAAGGAGCAGTATGGATTAAGAATAGTCAAAAGCAGTGGATAAGACATGAGGCAGTAAACAGACAATATTGTACGCGTTGGGAGAAAGACTATGGTCTACAAGAAACAAGTAACCCAGGTAACACCCAGAACTATATTCCGTACAAACCTAACCCTGAAATACAGATTCTTGAGCGACATGCGTTCAGGAAGAGCTTATGTGAAGGGAAAGAAGTGACAGGGTTCGAATGGGTAGGCTTTAATAAGATATATGGCCAAGGAACAAGCCAGGCACCTTATGAGCATTGGCTATCGTGTGGCCATGGCGACAGACAACATGAGTGTAAATGGTATGAGAGAATAGGGAAGGTTCTGGGGGAGAATGTCAAAGAAGTCGGAGTAGCTCTTGTTACAACTGCGGTAGAGATTGTGAAAGAAAGCCTAGATATAGGTTCTTGGCTAATAGACCTTACCAAAGAAATAGGATGGTGGCTACTGTTGGGACTTGCAATAATACTTGCGGCAGCGATAACAGTAGCGATCATCAAAAGAAGATTAAACGGACAACCCATGCCTTGGCAATACAAAAAGATGGAAAAGCCTCCAAAAAGAAACGTAGTTGAGAAGGTCTACATGCAGCTGCGCAAGACAGGGGCGGGGCCAAAGCAGAAGTGTCTGACGGTCAACAATGAAGAAACCAAGGAGGGGGCGGAGCCTGTGCGAGTATAAATGCTGGTGCGCAGCACTGTCTCCCTCATTTCCAACTTCGCGGTGGAAGAATAAACTTCGAGCCATGGCGTGTTCTTCAGCTAATAATGATACTTATGATAGACCAGGCGCAATGCAAGATGTGAGTAATGAACTTCAATATTGGATGATTCTAGCGATTTGGATAATCTATTGCTGTTCCGGCCGATGGTATTTGCACCAAGTAACTCGGCTCATCATTTGTGCCATTGCCATAGTTAAAGTTTTGATTTTGAGATTTGTGTATTGTACTTATACTCTAGGACTCGGCATGTTCATTGTGTATATGCATGGCCGAATAGTGATTGATTATAAAACACCCAAAGGCATTATACAGACATTTTTGTTAGTAGGATGGATAGTCTTAGATGTAACTTCAATGAAAGCCTTTGAAGTAATTTATGGAGCGGTGGTGTTGGAGGGTGTACTGGCGATAGCCATGGCCTTATATGTGATGAACCTAGTCATGAGTTTGCAAAAGAATAAAAGTAAGAGAATATTGATTTGGCGCTTGGCTAAATTAATAGTATGGGGAACCATTTGGGGTATTATCTCCCTTCTTCTTTGGATGCGCTTAATTGACCAATTAGTTGTGATTGCATGGTTCTTCACATATTCCGCCTTCTTCACCCTCCCACCTCGGAACTCTGCTGCTCGGCAAGTGAGATCCCCCTCACTGTCTCGCAGATTGAGTGTGCGCTCTCTTGATAGGTACAACACGGATATTAGCCGACCTCCAAGTCAGGTTACTTTTGTAAGAGACTTTGTGAGGGACTTTGTGCTGCCTAGGATCCCCTGTTAGTTGATGATTTTGAGTTGACTATGTGTTTGTTTACAGAATATAAATAC